>NW_026542605.1:4895740-5162895 GCF_028750875.1 Macrosteles quadrilineatus
TTAAAGTTAATTATCTCGCATGGACCAAAAAATTTTATATCACTAGTCACCTTCCCGTAGAAATCATATTAGGCCTAGATTTTTTAAATTCAACAAAAGCAGTAATAAACATAGCAAAAAATTCCATAACATTTCCATACACCACGCCATTAGTTCTGTCATTAGGTCAACCGCAACAAAGCGACGACAAGCAGGAGCCATCAGCCCCTAAATTCGGTCCCAACTTGAACTCTGAACAACAATGTAGGTTAGAAAAGTTGTTGTCCAAGTTCCCAGACACATTTACCAAAACATTAGGCAGAACCAATCTAGTTCAATATCGTATCAGCATTAAACCAGACCACGTAGTACGTTGCAGACCATACCAATTTTCACCCCCCAAAACAGAAATTTTGCGACAGCACATACAGGAACTGCTCAAAGATGGTGTCATACGCGAGTCAACCTCAGAATTTAGTAGTCCAGCGTTCACAGTACCAAAAAAAGGTGGTAAGACCCGCATGGTAATTAATTATAGCCTAAGGCGCTCAATCAAGGCTTGACACTTGAAGCCACACCAGTACCAACCCTAGAGTCAGCATTCCAACACCTTGGCACAGCTAAATATTACACATTGCTAGATTTGAACCAAGCATACAATCAAATACCTTTGCATCCAGATTCCAAAAAATACACAAGTTTTGTTGTGCCATGGGCACAATACGAATTTAACTACGTACCCTTCGGACTGGCAAATGGTTCCATGGTTCTTACAGATCTGATGAATAAGGTTTTTGGAGACATCAAATTTAAATTCATTTACAATTTTTTCGACGATCTAGTAATATATTCAAACACCTTCGAAGAACACTTAATTCACATACAGGAAGTACTACAACGATTAAACAAAGCAGGTTTAACCGTCAATCCTTCCAAAATGACCTTAGCGTCCAATCAAATTGAGTTTCTTGGACATGTGATAAAGGATAACACGTTATCAGTCAGTAGAGAAAGAACAAAACCAATCGACACCTTCCCAGTTCCAAAAAATCTCAAACAAGTGTCTAGATTCTTAGGTATGACAGCATTTTACTCCAAGTTTATTCCCAATTACGCCAGCATATCAGCACCGTTAAATCTTTTAAAGAAAAAAGGCCAGAAATTTATTTGGGGACCAAATCAGCAAAAAGCATTTGACCAACTTAAAGCCGCACTCACTCGAGACCCAATCCTTAAAATGCCAAACTTCGAGCTGCCCTTCGTTTTACATACAGACGCCAGTCGCAACAGCATATCTGCAATCATCTCCCAACAATATGACGACGCATTGTTACCTGTAGCGTACGGTTCCCGAGCGACCAATGAACACGAGAAAAACTACAGCGCTTTCGAACTAGAAGCCTTGGCAATTACACACTTTTTCGACAAATTTCGTACATATTTGGAACATAGGCATTTTGATCTATACACAGACAGCAACGCATTAACATGGCTTCTCAATCACCCTAGGCAAGTTGGAAAAATAGCTAGATGGGTAACACTAATTAACTCTTTCCAGTTCACCGTACGACATGTAAAAGGCCGCGATAACGTCGTCGCCGACTGCTTATCGCGAATGTTTGAAGAAGTACAGCTTGACAACTCAAATACACCACCCTCACAAACACAACAAGTCAACCTACTTTTCAAACTCCCTGACGCGTTCACAGACATCCCCACTTACCAAAAAGAAGATCCCGCAATTCAAAAAATTATAAAATCTCTCAGATCAAACAAACCACCCCCAAATTACTTCATTAAAGACAACATTCTCACACACAAGTCCCCGAATCAAACCAAACACCGCATTGTCATTCCAGACCGTTTAATCCCACTATTATTCAAATACTACCACTTAGCACCTAGTACAGCACACTTAGGAATTAACAAAACATGGTCCAGGATTGAACCACACTTTTGGTCTCCCACATTAAAACAAACCATATCAGACATGGTACGATCATGCACAGATTGCCAACGCGCCAAACAGGCACCAAACACCAAAGTAGGTTTGTTGTCGTCAGAAATCCCTACCAGACCATTTGAGAAAATTTTCATCGATTACATTGGCCCGTTACCCAGATCAGTAAAAGGAAACAAATACATTCTCACAGTTGTTGACGCATTCTCTAAATTTGCAATATTTTTACCAGCCCGCAATTCAACAGCCAAAACCACCATATCACTATTAAAAACAGGAGTTTTTGCCTATTTTGCCTTCCCCAAATTTTTAGTATCAGACAACGCATCCCCCTTTCAGTCAAAAGATTTTTCTGACATGTGCCTAGAATTCGGAATTAAACACATCACAACAACACCTTACTATCCAAATCCCAGTCATGCCGAACGTGTAAACAAAAACATAAAAATAGCCATCAGAATCTATCACTCTCAAAATCAAGCACAATGGGACACAAACCTTCACTTTTTCCAAATTGCTCTAAACTCAGCCAAACACAACAGCACCGGTTTCTCACCAGCAGAATTGTTCCTAGGCTATCAAATCAATCACCCCCTTGAACTAAATTGGAATTTAGACCGTCTCATTCCGGACCAACCAATAGATATCAGACACACATGGGCACAGGCACACAGCAACCTCAGAAAAGCCAGAGAAACCAGAACAAATCAATACAACAAAGGACGCCAACCAGTTGAATATAAAGTAGGTGATTGGGTGATGTATCGATTAAATCATCAAAGTAGCGCAGTGAACAAAGTGAATGCTAAACTTTTACCAGTTTGGTCCGAACCCCTAATAATTCAAGCCTTCACTTCACCAGTAACTGTAATTTTGGTAGACCCAAAGTCAGGGAAAACAGTTAGGAGAGCTCATGTCTCTCAATTGAAATCCTTTTTTCATCCAAAAAATTGAAACACACGACCAAAACAAAAACCGCATTGCACACGTATCTAAATGAAACCGCACACAGGCACCAGTGATATTAGGTTAGTTAGTTTGTAAGACCACCACCCTCACACCACACTTAACACCTGTCGCCGGCATCCACACTGGCGAAGCGCACTGAGTCTAGGGTGTCACTTCTCTGAGGTGTCATCTACAGTAGCGGTCGCCAGTGTGTCGCTCGCCCCGACAGCCTCACACTTACACTTACACCCACACGCCAACCCCCTGACACAGTCACAGGTTAGCTAATTTTTTATATTTTTTGAAATTTGCGGTCGAGCCATAACCTTTATTTTAATTTTTTTAATTTCAACAGCTCGAACCTGCAAACTGTGACTTGTGGAGGGAGGAAGGCAAGAGCTCTTACACTTTCACACATACACTCACACAACATTACACCAGTTACCGGAATTCGTATATTATATTTCATGTTTCAGATATTTGTGTAATATATTTATTTGTTATTTGTTACTATTTATTGTATATTTACTGTTGTTATATGTTATATTAATTTACTTGTGTTCAACAGCATATATATTTTTTTTTTATGGACCAACGTGACACCCCAACCATGGAGGTCACCCTTTCTTCCGTTTTTGCTGCTCGGGGGAGGGGGGGAGATCTTGTGGAGTCAATCTCCACAACACTGTTTGAATGTCCCGCCAATCTCAACCCCTACCGCTGCTCGCGCATGCGCAAGGAGGCAAGCGGGTAAGACGAGTGAAAAACGTCTGTCGTGTGTCGTGCTCCTGACTGCAAACACCATGGAAGGTTAAGTTCTTGGGAAATGGGGGGACGCCCCCTTAAGGTATTGTGTCGTAGCACTAATTATTGATAATATGTAATTTCAGATCATGGTATCAATTCACTATAACATTCTTTCCATTATTAGTAATTCATCATTAAATAAAATATTAGTTCACGTTGTGTCCAGTCAACTCATACAGTAATTATTTCATAAGTTGAACAATGTACATATTTCTGTGATATAAATGCATTAATTAATGAAACAATCATCAAAGCTGGCTATTAGGGCCTGTGATTTGCGGTAAATTGTCTCCTCTGCATCAATAAATGTGTTCAGTTAACGTTTCCAACAAGAACGATTTGGTCTGGAATTTAATTCACATGACCAGGTCACCAAAATGTGGCACCATTATGCCACAAAAGGTGTATATATAAAAATTTGTGCTCAACAATAACACACAAAAAATTAAAAATCCTGTAGGTGGGGCTAACTTTACGTTCAGTCCGCCACTAAAGGATATAACAATGTATTGAACATAGAAATTTAGTGCTCATTTTGTGCTACAACAATATATAAGATTTATAATTTGTGCTCTAAAAACACCAGAGTAAATGAGGGAAAACTGCTACCGGTGATGACGTCATCCGCCCCGCCACATTGAGCAAATCAGTTGAAAATGGTGTCAAGATTTAGTGCTCATTCATTAAATGGGAGCTAAACAAACATTAGGATATTGACAAAATAATACTTATCTTAATGCTATTACAAACACACAGTGTTACTATTACTCATATATACACGTAAAAATCAATGACCTAATAGAAACAGCTGACTGGATTCATATTTCCTTAAACATTTCCAACAAACCACGAGAATTCAATTGGATTGTTGCTATGGTGACGTCATCATGTATTCAATTTGAATCATGAATCAAATTCAATGAATCAAATTCAAGTTATTTGTTTATATCAAATCTTGCTTACTCCGCTCAATTGGCGGACCTGAGGCCGCATGCCTAGTATTCTATGGGAAGGGAGGAAAACAGGTCCATGACGTAGGAAGTGGTGAAGGAAGTAGTAAAGGCGAGCTGTTTGAAGTGTGGGATGAGTTCAAGCTCTTACTAAATATATTTTACTCCGATCAAAGTTGGAAAATAGTTGTGTAGGCCCAGTGATTTTTCAATTTTTCCCCGTAGCTGCTGGTTTGTAAGTTGTAATATCACATAGTAATATCACATAGTTAATTTTGTTACTTTTGTAGTTTGTCAGTTTGTGTATTCAGGCAAAAAATACAAATAAATATTAATAGATCAGTGTAGGACAAAAAAATGAATAGTACTTGATTGCTAGCAATAAATATTTTATTCTACTATGATCTAGGAAGTTTGTTGGATCTACACAATTTAATGATTATTTCCAGAAACTTCATATCTTGTTCATGTCTATTACTTGGTAACTAATTAATTGTTGTATAATTGTCATATTTAATATTTATTGTGTTACCAATATTTGAAGTTTCAGATCTAGCAATATCTCTGGTCGTAGTTTTAAGTGTAATCAAGTGTTGTTTATTTGTGGACAGGAGATTTAAATGGGTACTATTTTGCAACAATAGATTCTTTGCAACATTTTGTAATATGTCCACGAGTTAGAGAGTTATAATTGTTCAACATTGATCGTAAACGTAAAAAAAAAATAAATAATAAAAATCCAGAAAATCTGAATACACGAATTATTAAGCTTTAATTGATGTTTAACTAGGTTCAGTTCACCCAGTATTATTTATGTGTATTTTCAGCAGTATGTCACCGTATGTTTAATTCACGAGTTTAATTTAGTATTTGTAGTGAATTTAATTGGTAAATATTTAATTCAATTTCATTGCTTAGTCACTAGGATTTTTTCAATATTGTGTTTATTACACCACCATTTTGCAAACACATTCTCATTAGTTCTCAACAAAACACCTTACAACTTGTAATACTCTTACCAGCAGACCGAGCGTCAGAGCAAAGCAACTGAATAAGCAGCGGACAGTAGAGTCAGACGATATGTGACCTTGAACTGGTATTCTGCGCGCTCAGCGGGTTATTTATCGTCACTGTTTACAAACACAGCCGTAACATTCACTGTACAATATTAACTACAGTCATTCGCATCAGACTAAAAATTGAGAATTCACAAACATTCCACAAACATAATAGGTTAACAGATTTACAATTGCAGCTATTTAGCCTACCACCACAATTCATATCATTTGTATTATATTTGTATCATAATTTGTATTACTGTAATTTGTGCTATTTATTCCGACCTGTCATTACATTGTTCATTAACTTGTCATTACATTCCTCATTACATTTGCTTCGCTCATTAAAGTTGTTCATCATATTGTTAGGTACATTATTCATTATGCAACGACAATTACCCGAGATATTATTGGTAGGGGATTCCCAATTTTGTAGGTACAGAGATTATTTAAATAAACTTCCTTCGCACATGCAACAATTGAAGGTCAATTCGAATAGCATAACAATGTCTGGAACTACGACGGCCAACTTGAAGGCAATTTTAAAACAACGTCGCCAACAATTAGCTAGTATGTGTGTTAGGCCAATTGTAGTTTTATTCGCAGCAACGAATGACATTGCGAAGCAAACACCAAGTCAACATTTACACGCACAATATTCATCACTTGTTCGACTTATCATTAAGCTCTGTCACCCGCAATACATTATAACGCTCACCTTACCAATATATCCTAAGTATCTTTATTCACCCTCCCACATGCAGCGATTAGCCGAATTCAATAAATTTCTCGCAACCTTGCAAAGTGAAACCATCTTTATTCTACGATTGTGTTTTCATGAGTCTACAAATGAGTTATTTTTCGAACAGCAATACAAGTATTCACGTCGACTGGACCAACTACATTTGAACAAGAGAGCCTTTGAAATTTTAACACAACAGTTATCAAACATAATAGGGACAAAATGAATGTTAGTTAGTAGTAAAATAAAATAAAATGTGTTTTTCTTTTTTTTTGAAACCAAAGCTGGCTGAATAGGAGAATTTTGCAAACTCCAGGATCCTACAAAACACAATCAGCACATATCTCACAAACACGACTTCCTATCGCGCTTGCCTGAGTTACGACATTGTTCAAGCACACGTCGCTGCAATGTCGTTAACTTCTCCAATCTTCTCAATGCTTGTTAGCATTGAACCAAAATAATTTTGTGTTATAGATACCAACCCACAACCCTACCTACCTTAGTTATACACCCAGGCTTTAAGACTGTCTTTAGGCTTAGATTAGAATTTGTCTCTATCAAACAAGGGTCAACCTCTGGAACCTATTGCCACTAGGAATTTTTTTATATACCGGGATATCAGAAGGTGTGTCTACACGTCATCATACACAATGATATTTTGTTTCAAGTTTCAATAAACAAGTGCTAGCAAAAAAAAAAAAAAAAAAGAAGTGCACGTTACCCTCTCAATCCTTGAATATCCACATGAATAAATGGCCGAATAAGTGTGTCGTACTTGACTAATAAGTAATAAGCACCTGCAACTTGCAATTAATAATGGTGCAGACAACTGGATTATGGATTTGGCCGCCCTGGCATTTAAATGTAAACTCATCAATGGATTGTAACGACACACACTTGCATGGTAACTTACCCACAACCCTTACCCTAAACCCTGTTAAAAAAAAAAAAAAAAAAAAGCTTGCATTTGTTATAGAGTATCAAATTGTTGTCATGTGTATCGTGATGTTGGACATACCTGGTGCACCATAATTAATTTTAATTTTCCATTTTTTGTACTTTCATTTCTAAATGCGATGTTAACTAGTATTTGTTTACCCAACTCTGGGTTTTCCACTCAATAAAAAAAAAACGAGTGTCGACGTTGCATGGTTGTCTTGGTAGATGTGGCAAAAAGGTCAGAGAACCCAGGGCGTATATTCCTCTGTCTTGTATATTGTTGTTCCGCATTTACTAGGGCGTCTGGGTGTAACCAAACCATTTCCTTACCCCACCAAATGATCAAGTAAATAAGCAGAAAATTAATAAAATCTCACCACATCCCAGGTGAAATCAAACCTCATTCAAATATTCCAATTGCATCAAATGGCAATGGAAAGTGAAGTGTGTTCATTAGCACACAACCATACACAAGTTAGGTATTACTGTCACATTACACGTCGAGTTTGTCAAAATAACTCCTCAGCCCAGCTCAAATCAGTATGATAGCTTACATTATTTTTAGTACAATAGTCAAAACCCTTTCATAAACAATCTACTTGTGTATATGTATGTATGTATATATCTATATGTGCATATATGTATGCAGTTCAAAAATGTATAAATGTTAATAATAGTGAACACTGAAATCTACACACACACTGACCTCACAGGGAAGCTACCCCCACCCTCATTCAAATGATTAATATGCCTATATACGAATTAAATGATATTCCCTCAACCCACTCTTGGGTAAAGGATCTAAATGCTGCAGAAGCAATTGCACAGTGTAAAACTTGGAATCTTAATCCAGCAAACACACTGGCAGAAAATAGAATAATTCTCCGCCAATTCATAATAGACTCCAACGCTACCAACAGTTTAACCGCTAGCAATACCGATAGTAACGGCGATGCGCGCGACAACGAGCAGCAAGCTGCGCGCACCGGCCAAAGCGTTGCCGGGGAACCCCACTCTGAAAACCAAACCCCGCAACCTGCTCAACCCGACCCGAACCTAACGCTACCCAACCAACAACCCCTGTGTACCCCGACCAACCTAAATGACACCAATTTGCAAACCCTGATAACTTCATTACAGTCGATGACCCTCAATGCCATAGCTCAGACCACAGCTGCCTTCTCAAACCAAATTCAGATGATTGCCAAACCCTCTTCACCAGTGGAATCAACCTCATGCCCACCTCTTGTGAGAGAATTGTTGAAAGAGATACCCAGAACATCTGGTCACGACCCTAACCAGGTCGTGATTTTTTGTAAACAGCTTCACAAAATCATTGAAATGCAAATCGCACCAGACAAAGCTGTTTTGATGAATGTTCTCCCATACACGACGGATAGGTTCAGACAATTTTGGATGACCTCCATCTCACACATTACAGATTGGTCATCAATTTTACAGAACATCAATCAAAATTTTTTCACTCCCGAGGTCCTGAGGCAGCTTCAAAGCCAACTGCTCTACAGACAGCAATCCTCAGATGAGCACCTGGCTGACTATGTCCGCGACATCCAAATATCGTATTTGATTTTATCCCCATCCACTCAACCACAAGAGATATTCCAAAACATATTCCGGGGAATAAACCCCCAAACCAGGATCACCTTTGCCGGCCTCAAGCCCATAACCAGCATACAGGAGTTACTCGAAATTGCCCCTTTTGCCCAAAGCGTCACTCATCAATCAATCATCCCACATCCTGAAACCAACACACCCTCCAACGGCAATCAATTCAGCCATCAAAAGCGAACGTGTCATAGCCATCAGCTCAATCATCATTCCAATTCCCGTCCCAGATTCCAACCCCGAAATTACTCAAATCAACCTGCATTCCAACCCCGAAATTATCCAAACCAACCCAGTTTCCAACCCCGAACCCCTCACCATCAATCTTTTCAAAACAATAACTTTCCCCCACGACAGTCCTTCCCAGTTCAACGCCCAAACCACACTACCTACCTCATAAATACCACACCAAGCAATAGGCAGTCTCACGCTTCACACACTAGAGCACCATACATTCCCCCGTTCAACACCTACCCAAAACCACATTTAAACCCCAATGGGGGAGGACAATAGGCGGTTACCCCTCTCCCTACCACAACCACACAACCGCTAGAACAAACAATTGTTACAATAAACCAACCTTCGCATACAAACCTCAGGAAAAATTATCATCACCAAAAATTAAATCTATAACAGCACCACTAAATGATTCCGCACTTTTAAACATTAAAATAGCCAATCACTCAATACCAGCACTCATCGACACAGGAGCCTCATGCTCGATTATATCGAAAGCATTATTAAATAGGGTCAGATCAATCAAGGGTGTTATAGTTGGACAGATACACGAAGTCAATGCCACCGTTACAACAGCTTCCTCCATTCCACTAAAATTAACACATTACGTACACCTACACTTTAAAGTTAATTATCTCGCATGGACCAAAAAATTTTATATCACTAGTCACCTTCCCGTAGAAATCATATTAGGCCTAGATTTTTTAAATTCAACAAAAGCAGTAATAAACATAGCAAAAAATTCCATAACATTTCCATACACCACGCCATTAGTTCTGTCATTAGGTCAACCGCAACAAAGCGACGACAAGCAGGAGCCATCAGCCCCTAAATTCGGTCCCAACTTGAACTCTGAACAACAATGTAGGTTAGAAAAGTTGTTGTCCAAGTTCCCAGACACAGTTACCAAAACATTAGGCAGAACCAATCTAGTTCAATATCGTATCAGCATTAAACCAGACCACGTAGTACGTTGCAGACCATACCAATTTTCACCCCCCAAAACAGAAATTTTGCGACAGCACATACAGGAACTGCTCAAAGATGGTGTCATACGCGAGTCAACCTCAGAATTTAGTAGTCCAGCGTTCACAGTACCAAAAAAAGGTGGTAAGACCCGCATGGTAATTAATTATAAGGCGCTCAATCAAGGCTTGACACTTGAAGCCACACCAGTACCAACCCTAGAGTCAGCATTCCAACACCTTGGCACAGCTAAATATTACACATTGCTAGATTTGAACCAAGCATACAATCAAATACCTTTGCATCCAGATTCCAAAAAATACACAAGTTTTGTTGTGCCATGGGCACAATACGAATTTAACTACGTACCCTTCGGACTGGCAAATGGTTCCATGGTTCTTACAGATCTGATGAATAAGGTTTTTGGAGACATCAAATTTAAATTCATTTACAATTTTTTCGACGATCTAGTAATATATTCAAACACCTTCGAAGAACACTTAATTCACATACAGGAAGTACTACAACGATTAAACAAAGCAGGTTTAACCGTCAATCCTTCCAAAATGACCTTAGCGTCCAATCAAATTGAGTTTCTTGGACATGTGATAAAGGATAACACGTTATCAGTCAGTAGAGAAAGAACAAAACCAATCGACACCTTCCCAGTTCCAAAAAATCTCAAACAAGTGTCTAGATTCTTAGGTATGACAGCATTTTACTCCAAGTTTATTCCCAATTACGCCAGCATATCAGCACCGTTAAATCTTTTAAAGAAAAAAGGCCAGAAATTTATTTGGGGACCAAATCAGCAAAAAGCATTTGACCAACTTAAAGCCGCACTCACTCGAGACCCAATCCTTAAAATGCCAAACTTCGAGCTGCCCTTCGTTTTACATACAGACGCCAGTCGCAACAGCATATCTGCAATCATCTCCCAACAATATGACGACGCATTGTTACCTGTAGCGTACGGTTCCCGAGCGACCAATGAACACGAGAAAAACTACAGCGCTTTCGAACTAGAAGCCTTGGCAATTACACACTTTTTCGACAAATTTCGTACATATTTGGAACATAGGCATTTTGATCTATACACAGACAGCAACGCATTAACATGGCTTCTCAATCACCCTAGGCAAGTTGGAAAAATAGCTAGATGGGTAACACTAATTAACTCTTTCCAGTTCACCGTACGACATGTAAAAGGCCGCGATAACGTCGTCGCCGACTGCTTATCGCGAATGTTTGAAGAAGTACAGCTTGACAACTCAAATACACCACCCTCACAAACACAACAAGTCAACCTACTTTTCAAACTCCCTGACGCGTTCACAGACATCCCCACTTACCAAAAAGAAGATCCCGCAATTCAAAAAATTATAAAATCTCTCAGATCAAACAAACCACCCCCAAATTACTTCATTAAAGACAACATTCTCACACACAAGTCCCCGAATCAAACCAAACACCGCATTGTCATTCCAGACCGTTTAATCCCACTATTATTCAAATACTACCACTTAGCACCTAGTACAGCACACTTAGGAATTAACAAAACATGGTCCAGGATTGAACCACACTTTTGGTCTCCCACATTAAAACAAACCATATCAGACATGGTACGATCATGCACAGATTGCCAACGCGCCAAACAGGCACCAAACACCAAAGTAGGTTTGTTGTCGTCAGAAATCCCTACCAGACCATTTGAGAAAATTTTCATCGATTACATTGGCCCGTTACCCAGATCAGTAAAAGGAAACAAATACATTCTCACAGTTGTTGACGCATTCTCTAAATTTGCAATATTTTTACCAGCCCGCAATTCAACAGCCAAAACCACCATATCACTATTAAAAACAGGAGTTTTTGCCTATTTTGCCTTCCCCAAATTTTTAGTATCAGACAACGCATCCCCCTTTCAGTCAAAAGATTTTTCTGACATGTGCCTAGAATTCGGAATTAAACACATCACAACAACACCTTACTATCCAAATCCCAGTCATGCCGAACGTGTAAACAAAAACATAAAAATAGCCATCAGAATCTATCACTCTCAAAATCAAGCACAATGGGACACAAACCTTCACTTTTTCCAAATTGCTCTAAACTCAGCCAAACACAACAGCACCGGTTTCTCACCAGCAGAATTGTTCCTAGGCTATCAAATCAATCACCCCCTTGAACTAAATTGGAATTTAGACCGTCTCATTCCGGACCAACCAATAGATATCAGACACACATGGGCACAGGCACACAGCAACCTCAGAAAAGCCAGAGAAACCAGAACAAATCAATACAACAAAGGACGCCAACCAGTTGAATATAAAGTAGGTGATTGGGTGATGTATCGATTAAATCATCAAAGTAGCGCAGTGAACAAAGTGAATGCTAAACTTTTACCAGTTTGGTCCGAACCCCTAATAATTCAAGCCTTCACTTCACCAGTAACTGTAATTTTGGTAGACCCAAAGTCAGGGAAAACAGTTAGGAGAGCTCATGTCTCTCAATTGAAATCCTTTTTTCATCCAAAAAATTGAAACACACGACCAAAACAAAAACCGCATTGCACACGTATCTAAATGAAACCGCACACAGGCACCAGTGATATTAGGTTAGTTAGTTTGTAAGACCACCACCCTCACACCACACTTAACACCAGTCGCCGGCATCCACACTGGCGAAGCGCACTGAGTCTAGGGTGTCACTTCTCTGAGGTGTCATCTACAGTAGCGGTCGCCAGTGTGTCGCTCGCCCCGACAGCCTCACACTTACACTTACACCCACACGCCAACCCCCTGACACAGTCACAGGTTAGCTAATTTTTTATATTTTTTGAAATTTGCGGTCGAGCCATAACCTTTATTTTAATTTTTTTAATTTCAACAGCTCGAACCTGCAAACTGTGACTTGTGGAGGGAGGAAGGCAAGAGCTCTTACACTTTCACACATACACTCACACAACATTACACCAGTTACCGGAATTCGTATATTATATTTCATGTTTCAGATATTTGTGTAATATATTTATTTGTTATTTGTTACTATTTATTGTATATTTACTGTTGTTATATGTTATATTAATTTACTTGTGTTCAACAGCATATATATTTTTTTTTTATGGACCAACGTGACACCCCAACCATGGAGGTCACCCTTTCTTCCGTTTTTGCTGCTCGGGGGAGGGGGGGAGATCTTGTGGAGTCAATCTCCACAACACTGTTTGAATGTCCCGCCAATCTCAACCCCTACCGCTGCTCGCGCATGCGCAAGGAGGCAAGCGGGTAAGACGAGTGAAAAACGTCTGTCGTGTGTCGTGCTCCTGACTGCAAACACCATGGAAGGTTAAGTTCTTGGGAAATGGGGGGACGCCCCCTTAAGGTATTGTGTCGTAGCACTAATTATTGATAATATGTAATTTCAGATCATGGTATCAATTCACTATAACATTCTTTCCATTATTAGTAATTCATCATTAAATAAAATATTAGTTCACGTTGTGTCCAGTCAACTCATACAGTAATTATTTCATAAGTTGAACAATGTACATATTTCTGTGATATAAATGCATTAATTAATGAAACAATCATCAAAGCTGGCTATTAGGGCCTGTGATTTGCGGTAAATTGTCTCCTCTGCATCAATAAATGTGTTCAGTTAACGTTTCCAACAAGAACGATTTGGTCTGGAATTTAATTCACATGACCAGGTCACCAAAATGTGGCACCATTATGCCACAAAAGGTGTATATATAAAAATTTGTGCTCAACAATAACACACAAAAAATTAAAAATCCTGTAGGTGGGGCTAACTTTACGTTCAGTCCGCCACTAAAGGATATAACAATGTATTGAACATAGAAATTTAGTGCTCATTTTGTGCTACAACAATATATAAGATTTATAATTTGTGCTCTAAAAACACCAGAGTAAATGAGGGAAAACTGCTACCGGTGATGACGTCATCCGCCCCGCCACATTGAGCAAATCAGTTGAAAATGGTGTCAAGATTTAGTGCTCATTCATTAAATGGGAGCTAAACAAACATTAGGATATTGACAAAATAATACTTATCTTAATGCTATTACAAACACACAGTGTTACTATTACTCATATATACACGTAAAAATCAATGACCTAATAGAAACAGCTGACTGGATTCATATTTCCTTAAACATTTCCAACAAACCACGAGAATTCAATTGGATTGTTGCTATGGTGACGTCATCATGTATTCAATTTGAATCATGAATCAAATTCAATGAATCAAATTCAAGTTATTTGTTTATATCAAATCTTGCTTACTCCGCTCAATTGGCGGACCTGAGGCCGCATGCCTAGTATTCTATGGGAAGGGAGGAAAACAGGTCCATGACGTAGGAAGTGGTGAAGGAAGTAGTAAAGGCGAGCTGTTTGAAGTGTGGGATCTGTTTATCACGATTAGATCAAGGTATCTGTAATCCTAATTTGCTATTGGAAGGGAAGGAAACAGGTCCACGACGTAGGAAGTGGTGAAGGAAGTAGTAAAGGCAAGCTGTTCGAAGTGTGGGATCTGTTTATGACCATTAGATAAAGGTATTTGCAATCCAATGATGCTATGGGAAGAGAGGGAAACAGGTCCGTGACGTAGGAAGTGGTGAAGGAAGTATAGTGAAGACGAGCTGTCTGGAATGTGGGAACCGTTTGTGACGATTAGATTAAGGTATCTGAAATCCTAAAATGCTATAGAAAGGGAGGAAAACAGGTCCACGACGTAGGAGGTGGTGAAGGAAGTAGTCAAGGCGAGCTGTCCGTAGTGTGGGAACTGTTTATGACGATTAGATTAAGGTGTCTGCAATCCTATAATGGCCGGTATTGGAAGGGAAGGAAACAGGTCCGCGATGTAGGAAGTGGTGAAGGAAGTAGTAAAGGCGAGCTGTTTGAAGTGTGGGATCTGTTTATCACGATTAGATTCAGGTATCTGAGATATTAAAATGCTATTGGAAGGGAAGGAAACAGGTCCACGACGTAGGAAGTGGTGAAGGAAGTAGTAAAGGCAAGCTATTCGAAGTGTGGGATCTGTTTATGGCCATTAGATTAAGGTATTTGCAATCTTATGATGCTATGGGAAGAGAGGGAAACAGGTCCGTGACGTAGGAAGTGGTGAAGGAAGTAGTGAAGGTGAGCTGTCTGGACTGTGGGAACCGTTTGTGACGATTAGATTAAGGTATCTGAAATCCTAAAATGCTCTGGGAAGGAAGGAAAACAGGCCCGCAACGTAGGAAGTAGGGAAGGAAGTAGTCAAGGCGAGCTGTCCGGAGTGTGGGATCTGTTTATGACGATTATATTAAGATATCTGCAATCCTAAAATGCTATAGGAAGGAAGGGAAACATGTCTGTGACGTAGGAAGTGGTGAAGGAAGTAGTAAAGGCGAGCAGTCCGGAGTGTGGGAACTGTTTATGACGATTAGATTAAGGTGTCTACAATCTTAAAATACTAAGGGAAGATAGGGAAACAGGTCTACGACGTAGGGAGTGGTGAAGGAAGTGGTAAAGGTGAGCAGTGTTAAGTGTGGGAATGGATTAATGTACTTGCAATGCTAAGACTGCTTTCAGAGTAAACTAATAATTTTCCCCGAGCGAAGCTCGGTCCCCAGGTACTCTTATACTAATAGCCTTAATATCTTGTTCGGACGTTTATTGACAGTTTTATTATGTTGAGTAATAAAACATTTTTTTTTGCTTTTGGTCCATCAAACTAAATTAACATTTGAAGTTGTGTTTGAAATTGTGTAAGCTTACTTGAAAAAAGCTTATGTGACTTTTTTAGAAGCCCGTGTATTAGGGATGAATTGGTTTGTAAATAGTATGAATTGTGTTGTGTAGGTATTAAAAAACAGGACCACGTGTTCTAATGAGAACAAAGTTGATGTGTATACATGGTAACACATACAGCTTTTTAAATAATATTGTCTTAGTTGATATTGTATTTTTAAAGCAATAGGCTTACTTGAGAAAAACTAAATTTTTAATATTAACTTTCATAAAAAAAAACTGATGAATTAGTTTGAATGAAACCCATTGACGTTAACAAAGTTTACATATCAACCATTCACCGGTTTCTTCAAAAAAAAATTTAAATGCCGCTACGTAGCAAATAGTTCGATCTTGTCAAGATCAACAAGGACAACTAGGAAGCACAATTAATTGAAGCCATATTGACGACTTAATATTCGTCTTCGATCACTTTCCAATTGATTATATACAAAAAAATTAAAAACTGTTATTATGTATAACAGATGGGTTATGGTTTAAACGCTGGAATCAATGTGAATGTAATATAACTTTTGTAACAATTTTTTATTTTATGTTCACATTCATTAACATATGAATTTCATTGGTAAATAAATTCAAATTACAGTTCTTTTAAGTCAATCTATAAATTTGATGTTGTAAAAAAAAACAATTGTTTTACTGACTATATTAAGATAGTTGGCTGGTTAGTTATGTTTTAGTAGTTATGAAGGTCTCAGATTTGAGAGAATGCCATATATTTTGTGTTTTCGCTTATTTACAGTAATCACCATCACATGAAGTCCTCTTATGCAGTTACTGAATTAGCCAAAATGGTTGTTAACACCGCTGCCCCCACCATCACTAATATTATTGGTTTTGTCCTCCACCACTTCCAAACCGGAGGAGGACATCATAGTTAAATATATTATTATTGGCAGAAGGCAGGTTGTAGGTAATTTGAGTAGTAACAGTATTATAAAAAGAAAGAGAAGAGAGAGGTCTTGTTTGGATGAACCACAGAATGTAATTGAATATTTGTTTACAAAATATAAATAGACAAAGAACAGCTGAACATATGATATTAAATCAGCAAGAAAGAGAATTTAATTGTATAGTACAAAAGGTAAATTAAGTTTATATAATGAGTGGTGACACTCTTCCACCTCAAAGAACTATAAATTTCTCTACAGCTTAAAAGTTTTTTTTGTTTTTTTGCAGCCAGTCTTGACGTCAACTATTCGCACCTCTTCTTTTCCAGGATCAAATATTTGTAGTAATACTTTCAGTGCTTCTCTTTTCGCAAGTAGCTTCTCCTGTTTGTTTTTTCTTGAATTGATTCGTCTATTCTTATCAATCTTGGGGTAATCATCATCTGGTTTACATTTGATTCCAAAAACATTGATTTCTTTACTAGATGTTGATTTGAGATCTTCTGTAATGCTATTCAAAACTTTATTACTGTTGCTGACATATTTGTAGATACCAAAACCACCTTTCGCATGAACGCTCATTACTCCTTCTACTAGCTTCAGTGCCACCGCTCCTGATGGGCAGCTTCCAACATAATCGTCCATGTAGTGATCTCTCATTATTGTTTCACAAGCTTCTGAATAAGGATCTATCTCTTCTTGAGCATTCGTATTTTTAACTTTTTGCACACAAAGTTTTACTTCTTCCGCATTTCTTTCTGTGGCATTCCCTTTAGTAACACATTCCTCCATTTTCTGTGTATATTTTTCACCAAATTCCTTATCTTTATCCATTTTTCTTTCCAGATTACATAATCGTTGTCTAGTCATAGAGTAATTATTTGGTAATTCAAAATTTTCCTTCCACAATAAACCTGTTTCCCATCGATCTCCTACCTTCTTTGTAGTTTTCTGAAATATATCTTCGGCTCTTCTATCCTCTTCAGACATTAGTTCGTTGTCATTCACGCCATCTTGCCAATTTTCACCTAAGGATTTGCCAGCTAAATTTCTAAGCTCTTTACAGCAGTCTCTTGGCTCTACCAACTCATCTTCTTCGATTAAATTTGCATGATGGAATACATGTTCTTGTTGTGATATTGGGTGTTCATTCCTATCAGAAACTATTCCATGTACAACCCAACCTAAAAGTGTCTTACTTACTGCTGGACCACGCCATGGACCATGTACAACATTCCTAGAGACAAGGAGAGGCCAATTGTCTTGGCCAATTAGGATGGTAGGTTTAGCATTTTTGAAAGAAGAGACTTTGATCTTATTTAATTGATATCCACACAAATTTTTGTCTTCACTACTTAAAACTGTAGGTTAAAACAAGAGGTTCTACCCGCGAATTCACGGGTAGTTTAATCAACCTTGACTTTCCCTATTTCATTTAAAGGGCCCAAGTTCGAGGAATTTTCATCTGAAAGGATGTTAAAGGTAGTGGAACCTTCATACCTTACGTTATGGTGGCCGAGGTGGGTATTGGGTTGAATATTAATTAAAACCAATGCAGTATCTAGTCCAGGACCTGACTAGGGTTCTGTGTGCATGTCGTGTATAGAGATTTTTGCTTTTGCATTTCAATATAGGTGTCTTAGGAAGTGTTTTCCACTTGGGTGTCAAGTTCGCACCTGGTACGTTTTCGAGCTATGACGTCATCAAGATGGCGGCTCGGCAATTTTTAAATGCGTATATTTCGCTAACCGTTTAACGGATCGGGATGATTCTTTTTTTGTTTGAATGATATTTTTACAACCTATCTTTTTTGTATTTACACATTTGTTGTAAACTTAAATATTCACCGCACAATATTGGAAAACGTCGTTTTTATTGTTATTATATTTATTGTTTTGTTTATAACTTCTTAACCGCTGATAAAATCAAATACCACCCGTTGAAAAAGTTGTATATAATTCTATACCCTTTCCAATGATACCAAACAATATGTGATTAGACCTAAAAATAAAGCAAAGGGATTGAATAAACCGTAAAAAAACACTGAAAGTGGTGTACGGTCCGGGAAAGATTTAGTCCTGAACATGACTAGGGTTCTGTGTGCATGTCGTGTATAGGGGATTTTGCTTTTGCATTTCAATATAGGTGTCTTAGGAAGTGTTTTCCACTCGGGTGTCAAGTCCGCGCCTGTTTCGTTATCCAGCTATGACGTCATCAAAATGGCGGCTAGGGCAATTTTTAAATGCGTATATTTCGCACACCGTTTAGCGGATCGGGATGATTCTTTTTTTGTTTGAAAGATAATTTTACAGGAAATGTTTTTTGTATTTACACTTTTGCTGTCAGCTTAATATTTATGTCACTATATTAAACAACGTAGTTTTTAATATCATTGTTTTTTAATTTTTCCTCATAACTTGTTAAACGCTTAAAGAATGAAATAACTACCCATCACAACAATTGTAGATAATTTTATGCCCTTTCCAACGATACCAAACAATTAATGTTTGAAACTAAAATTAAAGCCAAGAGATTAAATAAACCGTTAACAAACACTTAACACGGTAGATAGTCCGGAAAATATTGCGGCTGGAACAATTTTTCAAATGCGTATATTTCACATACCGTTTAACGAACCGGGATGATTCTTTTTTTGTTTGTAAGATATTTTTTAAGCCTATCTTTTTTGTATTTACACCTTTGTTGTTAACCTACTATTTGTCAAAAAGTTGTAACCAAAAGTAAAATAAAAATAACAATTAAATGTACATTAATTAAAATTGTGGGATAAATAGTAGGTTAACAATTGATTGATTTATCACTTAACTCAGAATATTGTCAAGAATTGTTGGTGATCATCTCAACAGATTGTACCACGTTTTTTTTTCTTAAATTGTTTACATTACATGGGTCTATGCTTGTACAAAGCTTGTACCAAACAGCTAGAAATAGCTTCACTGTCCATTCACCGCACCTATTTTAAGAACATAAAAGTAAATCATAAAATAAGTAAACAAAAATGTAAACAAATAAACTACAGTATATTGTCAATTGCATTGGCCAGCTGTTGATCATTCAATTAATCAAATAACGTTAACTTCCAAAACATGCAAGGCGTAGCCCTTTGGAAATCACCTTTTGGGGCAGAGCCCTTAGGGAATTCGTCCATATCAATACTTTTCGGCAAATCTACATACTCTAAACTTCATTTTGATATGCCATATGCCTATATTTGTATTTGGTAAATGGCATTAACCGTTTACATAAAATTTGATTGTATCACTTAAATAATATAATAGATGATTATGAAGCACGAACCGATACATATTTTCGATACATGCAATAGTTTACAATCGAAATTTACAACTGAGTTGACAACTGCTGATTTTTTACTCCATAGAGGCTAAAAACGATTTTTACTCCCTAAAGAGTAAAAATGCTACTTTAGACCCGCAACGCATGCATTAAAGACGACTGTTTTTACTGCAGTATGACAAAAACAATATAATATGTACCCTTGATGACTCCGCTCAATTTTGTGGATGCCTCTGCAAACGCCACCTATATATGTGGTTCAAGTAATTAAATCTTCATACTCATTTAAGACAAGAGGGAGTCAGCCAGTAGCTGAGAAGATATTTATTGCTCTACAAAACAATCGCTACAGCTGATTCAGACGTCACTTTACCTCGTGACATGTTGAGAGTTTACCAATCCATTATGTCATATTATGTTTTCATTTTTAACCTTTATTTGCTTAACTAATAAACACAAAATAAACAGGAAAGATAAAAAAAATTAATCATTGTTTTAGGTCAGTACGAAATAGCCTATACCCTTGTTTAACAAGTAGAAAAATAATATTATACAAGCAAACTAGGTCTGTGTCCAAAAACTGTACCGTGTGGTTACCAGCCAGGATGACCACCATCCAGGATAGCGTCCGTGACAACCTTTAGTTAGTTATACCACTTGAGATAATATTTTTATACATATGAACTGTTATTCCTTATTTAATTTATGAATTTCTTTATTGTCTCACAGTTGTTCTTTGTTTACTATTTAAATTTTATATTTATATGTTACAAATCTTACTTGACTTCAGAGTTTATTAAAACCTATCCTTAGGTCAATTAATAATGAGTCTTATTTGCACTTCAATTTAATAAACTCTTCTCACAAGTTATGGACAAACTCCTCAAGCTTGACCGATTTGATGTAGAGCCAGAAAGTGATGGTGCAGAAGAACAATGGTTGCATTGGTACCAGACTTTTACTAACTTCTTAGAGGAATGTGACTCTAATGTAACAAATGAAAAGGTAAAACTACGTTTACTTGTTAATCACATTAGTCCATCTGTCTACAAATACATCTCTGGAGCGACAAAATTTAATGAGGCTATATCTATTTTAAAAGAACTCTATATCCGTCCTAAGAATGAGATTTATTCTAGACATCTTCTAGCAACTCGTTTTCACTGTTTTCAGAAGTCAGGGGAATCAGTTGACCAATATTTACAAGCTTTGAAAGATTTAAGTAAACCTTGTAGTTTTCCCCAAGTTTCTACTGAACAAAATAAAAATGACTATATTCGTGATGCATTTATCAGAGGTTTGATTTCCCCAGTTATCCGACAAAGACTTCTAGAAACTAAAACATTAACTTTGAATGAGGCTTTTGAGAAAGCTAGAGTTTTGGAATTAGCTCAGTATCAATCAGAATCTTATAACAAGCAACATTCTCAATTAAATTGCATGCAACATTCTACTACTTCAGAACCAGAATCTGTCAAAAGTAACATGTCCTCAAATAATGCAGAGGAAACTTGTTTATCAGCCAGTTCCTGGAAATGATATTTCTGTGGTTCCAGTAAAAAACGTACTAGAAGTAAATGTCCTGCTGCAAATCATATTTGTCATTATTTTGGCAAGAAAGGACATTTCATGAAGGTTTGTAAGTCAGGAAGTAATTCATTACCTCCTACAAAACTTGACTCTAAAATAACTTTCAGCAAAAATCCAGCTACATGTGAAGCTGCACCTAAATCTTTATCGAAATCTACTATTACGATTGAAGTAAATGGGATTAAAACCGATGCCTTAGTTGGTACTGGTAGTTCGGAAACATTTATTAGTAAATCTCTAGTAGAAAAGAGGGTAATAACAATCTTTCCAACCACCGTTAGTGTTACTATGGCTTCTATTTCTTATCAACCAGTTACAGCTGGCTACAGTCTTGTTGATTTGTCGATTCAAGGTCATATTTACAACAAAACTAAACTCCTTGTTTTAGACGGCTTATGCACTGATGTTGTCTTAGGACATGACATTTTCAAGGAACACTCAAGCGTTAAAGTCTCATTTGGGGGTAAGAAACCTACGCTGAAGGTGTGCGGACTTACAGCAGATAAGGTTGCACCCGTCCACTTGTTTTCAAACTTAACTCTTGACTGTAGACCTATTGCAGTTAAATCACGACGTTATTCAGAAGAAGATTCAAAATTCATAAAAGAAGAAACTGAACGCTTATTGAAAGAGGGTATCATTGAACCAAGCACTTCACCTTGGAGCGCACAAGTACTTGTAGTTAAAGGTGAAACAAAAAAGAAGCGAATGTGCATTGATTATTCCCAAACAATAAATCGATTCACTCAACTTGACGCCTACCCACTTCCCAGAGTTGAAGATGTCGTTAACAAAGTTTCAAAGTTCAGTGTTTTTAGCACTATTGACCTTAAGAGTGCTTACCATCAAATACAGATAGAAAAGGAAGAACGCATATATACAGCATTTGAAGCCTGTGGGCACCTTTACCAATTTTAATTTTGCAGAATTTTTTTTGGTGTTACGAATGGCGTCTCCTGTTTCCAAAGAGAAATTGATTTGATCATACAAAAAGAAGGACTTGAATGCACTGTAGCTTACCTGGACGATGTAACAGTTGGAGGGAGGAATAAAGATGAACATGATACAAATTTGAACAAGTTTTTTTATGTAGCCAAGAAGTACAACTTAACTCTGAACATGGAAAAATGCTCTTTTGCACAAGACAAAATCCATCTGATAGGATATTTAATAACAAAGAACGAAATCCGTCCTGATCCAGACCGTCTTCAGCCGCTCTTGAAACCACCACTTCCTCATGATGTCCAATCATTGCGTCGAACTATGGGCATGTTCGCTCATTATTCTGATTTTATCAAGAGTTTTTCAGAGAAGATTCAGCCCCTTTCATCGACTAAAAGTTTTCCATTATCAGAAGAAGCAATTAACTCCTTCAATGAATTGAAAAATGAAATAGTAACTGCAACTAAAGCCCCAATACCATTTACAGTTGAGACTGATGCATCTGAGTTTGCAATCGGCTCAACCTTGTCACAAGCAGGACGTCCAGTAGCTTTTTATTCGAAAACATTATCAAAATCTGAAAAGAACCATTCTTCTGTTGAAAAAGAAGCTCAAGCAATCGTAGAATCTCTTAAGAAGTGGAGACACTATCTTATTGGCCGGCCATTCCTACTCATTACAGACCAAAGATCAGTTTCTTTCATGTTTGACAATAAAAGATTTGGAAAAATAAAGAATGAAAAGATACAACGTTGGCGTTTAGAACTGCCTTGTTTCAAGTATGATATCGTATATCAACCAGGCAAGGAAAATGGAGTAGCAGACACCATGTCACGATTGTGTGGAACGATTTGTGATCGTCCAAACTTAAATGATATCCACACGAGTCTGTGTCACCCGGGAGTGACAAGATTTTACCACTGGATTAGATCGAAAAACTTACCTTTTTCACTGGAAGAAGTTCGTCGTACTACAGCTCAATGTCGAATTTGTGCTGAACTTAAGCCTAGGTTTTGTAAATATGAAGGTACGTTAATCAAAGCTACAGCACCTTTTGAGCGACTGAACTTAGACTTTAAAGGACCAATTCCAAGTGCTACACAAAATAAATACATATCAACTGTTGTAGACGAGTATTCACGATATCCATTTGCTTTCCCCTGTAGAGACATGAATTCCAGTACCGTGATTGAGAAACTGAAAGAAATGTTTACAATTTTTGGTATGCCTTCATTCATTCATTCAGACCGAGGAACGTCATTAATGTCAGACGAATTAAAGTCTTTCTTACAAACTCATGGTGTTGCGTCAAGCCACTCTTCTGCTTATAATCCTAGAGGTAATGGCCAAGTAGAGAGATTCAATGGCACTATATGGAAGACTGTTATGCTTGCTCTCAGAACCTTAAGACCTACCCGTAAAGTATTGAGAATCAGTTCTTCCTGAAGCACTTCACTCAATAAGATCATTATTATGTACATTAACCAATACAACCCCCCATGAACTGATGTTTAAGCACCCCAGAAAATCGTATTATGGAGGTTCAGTTCCAAGCTGGCTGTCACAACCCGGCCCAGTGCTGTTGAGAAAGCACAACAGATCCAGCAAGTATGACTCGCTTGTAAAGAGGTAGAACTTATTCAAGCAAATCCAGGTTATGCTCATGTGAAACTCCCAAATGGACAAGAGAAGACAGTATCCATAAGAGATCTGGCCCCAGCACCTGGAAAATCATCTTTAGAAACAGACTACCAATTGCCAGAAACAGATAGAAATGAACAAGAACCGGATGTTTCATTTGATCAAGAACAAGACGAAAATGATTCTAGTGGGACATTAAGTGACACGAATGTACCAGTTCAACATGTAAACAGTTATTGCAAAGACTCAAGTTCAGTGCCTTCCAAAACGCATCCACAGCGTATACGGAAAAGACCTTACTATCTAAAAGACTACGTCTCGTTTTAGGGTGGGAAGAATGTGATAATATTTTTATACATATGAACTGTTATTCCTTATTTAATTTATGAATTTCTTTATTGTCTCACAGTTATTCTTTGTTTACTATTTACATTTTATATTTGTATGTTACAAATCTTACTTGACTTTCAGAGTTTATTAAAACCTATCATTAGGTCAATTAATAATGAGTTTTATTTGCACTTCACCACTGTTTTTTGAAAATCAAAGGAAGTATAATACCACCTGTCAATGCTAATATTTCCTGTATAATTTTACGATAAAAAATGTAATTGTTATTGATGAATCATTCATACATTAGAAAATAAAATTGGCATTAATAACAATACTTTCTTGCATTTAATTCATAGTTTAGGTTTTATATGTAATAATGTTTGGGGGAATCTTTACGTTTTACATTCATAACTAACCTTTTCGTCTTGAATAACAAGCTCTAACATGTAAGCCGTAGCAAGCCTACATTATACCGGGTGTTTCAAAATGAATAGCTGGGTTTTAACGCTTTATAACTTTTATACTATTAAACTTACCACCATAAAATACGCATCAAATGAAAAAGCAACTCAAAGAGTTTATGCCTTCCAAAGACACATTATTTAACAAAATCGATCCAGCAGAACTGTAGATTTAATTGTACAAAGTTAAAGAGTAATCTCCAACTTTTTTTCACCACTAGAAATTCGGAGGTTGCTTGATGTTTTTGCAAATAACGTTTAAATGGTGAGGAAATCGACCAAAGTAAAAAGGTAATATTCCGAAAGAGAATAAAATTTCCTACAATCTACTATTATGCATTTTTTGAAAATACTCAAGAAAGGTGCAAAAAATTTCCTCAAAATGAAAAAATAGAAAATCCCCGTCTTCAATGTAGACCATAAACATAGCAAACATTAAATTTCACACTTTTTATTTTAAGCCAAATTTAGGCTACAATTACAAATTTAGTATTTATTTTATTGAGTATTTTCATGAAATGCATAGTAGTAGATTGTAGGAAATTGTATTCTCTTTCGGAATATTACCTTCCACTTTGGTCGATTTCCTCACCATTTAAAAGTTATTTGCAAAAACGTCAAGCAACCTCCGAATTTCTAGTGGTCAAAAAAGGTTTGAGATTACTTTTTAACTTTGTACAATTAAATCTACAGTTCTGCTGGATCAATTTTGTTCAATAATGTGTCTTTGGAAGGCATAAACTCTTTGAGTTGCTTTTTCATTTGATGCGTATTTTATGGCGGTAAGTTTAATAGTATAAAAGTTATAAAGCGTTATAACCCAGCTATTCATTTTGAAACACCCGGGTATATCTCATGTTATGATATAAATTTTACAATTTTAAAGTATAATCTGTAATAGATTGTGCGAATAAATTCTATATCTTTGAATATAGTGATAGTTAAAAAAACAAAAAAACGGTTTCCCCGCTATAAAAACACATCGGAATTTCTTAACTCCCTGGAGAAACGACAGTAATTAAATTGATGATTAATTAATTCGAATAGATTGACAACACCTGAAAACTATAAATAAATAATAGTTGTGTGGTTTGTAACAATTTTATGAAATTTGTATTTTAAAATTTTGTCATTTAGTAAAGCAGTTAACTTATTAGTTTTGTCAAAACGTGATGTAAGCCTGCAACCACCGTGAGCTCTCTGATTGGCTGTTCATGGTTCAATCCTATGAAAAGATAGTCAGAGTTCCTACGTCACAACCGAGCTAATAAAAGGGGTCGGACCACGTGGCCCGGTCTCATTTGGTCAGTGTAGTAGTTATGTATAATGTGAAATTGCTTAGTGCACATAGTCCCCTTTGTGGGTAAGTTTTAGCTTTAATTTTTACAATTTAATTCTATTCATTGTTGTGAGTACGGAGGGTGCAGGCAGGCAGTGGTCTTTTTATTTTATAATTTTCAGTTTCATGTAAGAATTTACTTTGGCCCTTCAGGCAATTAAAAATATCTTTTGTTTTTAGGGTTCAACTACCAGTGAGGAAAAATGCAATAAATGGGAATTAAATCTAAAAGACTATTGATTATTTACAAGAACCAAAACCTGCATAGTTAAATTTCTGTGTGAATACAACAATCCAAGAACACAACAAAATTTGTACTGGTTTAAAAGACATTTTAAGTAAAACGGTACAGGTTGATGCACCAACAAAAAAAAAGACATTTTAACTTAATCATTTTGCTTGGTATAATTTTGATCAAACCAATAACAAATCCTAAATAATTCCAGTTAGGAATATTGTGGAATATTGTACACATTGTTTTGTATCATAATTTTTGTATATTTTTAAGTTAGTTAACTGACATAAGTTACTTTGTAAAACAGTCCTTTTACTAAAAGACGCTCGTAAATAAAGGCATTTTATTTTATTTTATTTTATTTATTTATTGTTCAATGACATAATTTCCTTATCGTTAAATACGAAATTCTTAAGGATCAAA
Source organism: Macrosteles quadrilineatus (assembly GCF_028750875.1). Taxonomy (NCBI): domain Eukaryota; kingdom Metazoa; phylum Arthropoda; class Insecta; order Hemiptera; family Cicadellidae; genus Macrosteles; species Macrosteles quadrilineatus. The sequence continues at coordinate 4,922,941 of NW_026542605.1, forward strand.
ATCATTTTGAGGTTTCACGTATTCTTTTAAAATATATACTGTAGTTGCAGTAGGCTATAAACTGGATATTTATTAACAAGTGCTCTTTCAAATACAAATTTTGTAGGGTTCATAATAAATTTCATTGTAGGTCATTACTGCAGACAAATGGCAGATGGACAATGGAATATTTTAAGTAACTTTCTTCAGTTGAACAACTTGACAACTTTCTAAATTTCATTCTTACAATCAGACACCTTCGCCACAATGGTCGTTGTCGAGACATTTAACTTTTAACACAGTTTTACGTCCCTCTCGTTGATGGCCATGGATAATATTAATGATATGAATGCCACATCAGTGACTTAAGTTTCATATACATAACCACTTGTAAGATCTTTTTGTAATTTCTCATAAACGATGGATATTGAAAAATATTTGTTATCTATAAAACTACCCAATGAGTAAGCAATACACAAATCAATTATTGCTTATGTTGAAAAAAATTAAAGTTAAGGACCGAAAAGTGTAAATTTACTGATCACAATTCTTCTAAGATGAAAGGCTAAATGAATATCTGTGTCTAAACAATCAAAGAGTGTGTTTCTTTAGGAATATGTAACTCATCATTATTTGACTAAATTTGTTACAAATGAATATATTTTAACTTATTAGTAGCTTTTAGGTTCTCCTACGATTTTAAAAGATTTAATGTACGGTTACAAAATTAATGACTATTTTAATGTCCTGATTACTATGCACTCTTAGTACGATGAAGTGAGTATTTTCATTTTGGCTTGATTATATTTGCCAAGCACAGTTTTTGTTTTAAACTCAGTCATTGTGAGTATAAGCACATAGAAAGTATAAACACATGGATGATATTATGTTCTTTATAATTATTTTTTCTGTATGATACTGTGATTTTTACGTCATATAGCTGTTACGGTCACACAGACTCCATTCATATTGTCTCAACATATATATAATTTATAATCAAAATTTATTCATTGGCTTATCCAAAATTATTATCAAAAACAAATCCTCCAATCAGAACACCATCCATCTGGGTTCAAGATTATGAATCAAATTCAACCATGTTTTTATTTATGTGGACCCCATAACTGGAGATGATTTACAGCAATGAAAAGGACTGTGCAGTTTAAAGCATCCAAGAAGAACATAAAAGTTTAAACTCTTAGTTGTGATAAATAATTGTGAAATTATAAAAGAAAGTATTATCAAAATTTCCAAATTTAACTGAAGAAAGAAGAACTTAGGCCTACATTACTAACCCTAGTAGCACAAATATGTATTTTATAAATATTTTATATATTTAAAGTTGTATTTGATAGAACCTCGAATATAATATATAAATAATATATATTTAATATATAATATACATATTTCATATGTATATTTTTCCTATTAAATATTTAAAAAAGTTATGTGTTGAGAATATTTTAAATATATATATATATAATATTTTTGAAACTATATTATATATTTAAAGTATTAAAGTAAATCCCTCTATTTGTTTTAACCTATTATAATTAGCAAATAAATAATTTGCATCTTTTTGTTTTTTATAGTGTCTATCAATTTATACATGCATTTTTTGTATGATAATTATTGATATTGTGAAAGCGTTAAAATTAAGTAAATAATAATACATACTCTAAATGGTGTCACTCTATTATGCACGTAAAGAAAAAATTACGCATATAGTTAAGAGGCAGTATACATGTTTGACAGCTACATGTGGGTCAAACGAAAATGTGTTGATGGGTTTTATTTTTTTAACTGCAATATGTGACAATGAATGTGATCATATAAATCTAGAATGATTGGCTAGAAAAAGGTGCTAGTGACTGGCGAGGCGACGTTTTAAGAAACTAATTACGGTTGTATATGACATTCTAAAAATAATTATTTGATTTACTTATGCCATGCATAATACTTGTCATAGTATTTAAATTAATTTTTGTAGTTTACTGTATTTGTATTCGTGGGGACTACTCACTATTCACTACAGCACTATACAACTCAACTACTTGATGCCAAAACAGATTAACAGAATCATATTATACCGTAGTATCAAAAATATTTTAAGTACTGTTAATACTGTCATAGATTAAACATACTTAGGGAGTATGTTTAATCTATGATACTGTTCAATGAAATGGCGACCATACATAATAGGTATTTTATGTATTGCAACCATTGCAACTGTCGACTACTCTTTCACCATTTGAAAACCATTACCAAAAACAGTCACAGGTAGCTCAGAGGTAAGGTAAGAGGCTCATCATAAGTCGAAGGACCCAGGTTCGAGACCCATCCGGGCTATAAAAATTTTATCTGGTATTTTTTCAAAATTTGTTTTTATGAACTATTTAATCAATTTACTCAACTGATATATGTGCTTTTCATACTAAATCTTTATTATTTTGTGTTTTTATGTTTTGGCCCCATGGGATGTTTGGAAGTGATATTAAATACATTTTTTATTTAAATATTATTCACTAAAATATATTGGAACATATTTTTTTAATATTTAATAGATTCAAAAACATGTTTTTATATATTTAATCTATATATATATAAGAGGATGTTTGTATATATATTTATTTGTTTGTTTGGGGGTGATAAACTCGGACACCGCTGAACCGATTGCCACGAAACTTGGTACATACGTGTAGAATGTCATGGAATAGGTTTATACACCATCAATTTCGTGATCCGTCCAATAGGCTCCGCCCCAGTGGCTCTGGAGTTTCCCATGTTAACCTTATGAGAAATGGAATTAATGAATCTTAACAGCTATTTCAATTAAACAAGTTGGTTATGCTCTATGATGTTCAATAGCATTAAAGTTACAAGGATTACCAACAGGGTGCAGCACTATTATTTCTTTTACATTTATGACAACAGCTAATTTGCAAACAAAAAGGTGAGTGAGCGTAGCGAACGAGCTAACCTGAAGGCAAGTGAGCGTAGCGAACGAGCTAACCTGAAGGCAAGTGAGCGCAGCGAACGAGCTCCAACTTAAAGGTGAGTGAGCGTAGCGAACGAGCTCCAACCTAAAGGTGAGTGAGCGTAGCGAACGAACTTCAACCAGGACGTGATTGAGCCATGCGAACGAGATCATCTTGAAAATTAAGAAGTTAAACGGGGCAAAGCCCGCGGGTTACAGCTAGTATATTTTAATTTTAAATATTATATAAAATTGACATTAATACACACTTGAGATACATAAAATAGATTTTAAATATATTTATTCATATGTATTTAATATATATTTGTGCTACTAAGGAAGAAGAACATTATTATTACAGAAGATTGGTGAGAACATTCCATTTTTATTAAGTTATTAACTCAGACTATAGACTCCTCAAGCATCCATTAAGACCCAGCTTACCTCCATTCATCAAAATCAAAATCCTTCCTATTTATTGTTTCTAAAAGATTATTTAATTTATAACTTAGCCTACTTATTAAAATTTTAAATTAGGCATCAACGAAATCTTTTGATTCAGTCTGCACGAATCCCCACCCCTGAAAAACTTTTGTAAACTTATTTTAACCATTTATGTATCACTAAACCTTGCACTTTAAAACCTCTGTCCTCGTATTTATTATTGTATAAACTATGATAAGATTAGAATAACACCATATTTAGAGGTTTATTTCAATGGCTTCCAACGTAATAGGCTTGAATCAAAAGATTTCATAATCGTATGTTGAGACAATCTAATCTTACTAATATTATAAATGTGAAAGTTTGTGTGTTTGTTTGTTTGTTTGTTTGAAGTTCAATCACGCATTAACTACTGGATGGATTGGGCTGAAATTTGGCATGATGATAGATCACATTCCCGATTAACATATAGGCATATTCTTATCTCAAAAATCCTTTCGGGCTCCGCCCCAGTGGCTCTGAAGTTCCCCATGTTAACCTTATGAGTATTCATATTTAAAGGGAATTAAAGAATTTAGTCAGCTGTTTCAACTGGAAAAGTTGGTTCTATGATTTGCAAAAGCATTAAAAGTTATAAGATTTACCAACAGGGTGCAGCACTATATTTTTTTATCATTTATGAAAACAGCTAATTTGAACTAAGCAGCAGCAAAAACCTGTGGTAAGCAATGAGAACTGTCAAAGTAGGATTGTTTACAGTTATGTTTATTTTTTGATTTCATGAATAATTTGTGATATTTAGCAAAATTTTTAAATTCGTTTTTCTCTATTGTTTCGGTGAAGTGGTAGAACATTATGACTATTGTAGATGTGTCATACTATAGTATAGCCTACTGTAAATTTAAAGAAGCAAATTTTATCAAACTGTGTCTTCCCCCATTGCAAACGCAAAGCTAGAGTATAACTGGAATAATCATTTTATACTTATATGCCAACCCCGTACGAAGGACGGGTATGACTGCTAGTAGGTTAATAAATACCAATAGGCTAATACTTACGTATGTTAGGCCTACCCTTAAGAAGTTAGGTAGGATTAAGAATCCCGATTTCCCACAACAATATGTCCCATTGTTATTAGGTACTAACTAAACTACTTGTAACTCTTAAAATAAATAGGCTACAACAAGGTAAATCAGATTTATTTCATGTCGTAAAGCTTAGGTCCAGTTCATTATTAATATAACGATACCCAACTTGTCCTATAATATCACTGTTCCCTTGCACTGTAAACAAAATGGCTAACAACGATAACGATAATCACTATAATTTGAGACAACCGAGACGTTATCCTGCATTATTGAGCGAAGCGAGCGGAGCGAGCGTAGCTCACTTTCCCTCACTTTGTAACTTCTTTGTAAGAGCATCAGAATGTAATGGCTTGACCAATTGATATGAAATTTGGCCAACAGCTAAAGAATACTGAGCACAATGTTTAGGTAAAAAAATAGTTGCAAATTTCCTTCTGGATTTTATTTTATAGGTCACACAATTTCGCTTGTTATTTTAATGTGAGGTGAAAGAAAAATTATATTGGGTTTATGACATATGGGTTTATCTTTTTTTATTTAATTAAGATAAACATATGTTAATTGTTTGTAACTGTTTTGTTTACATTTCAATGTTTACTTTCATCCTAGGTTAAAGTTAGTTTATCAATGGAAGTAACAGTTTTGCTATATTTGTTTTGAGCATGGCTCAAAGACCACGTCGTAATATTGGTCATCGCACCAATAATGCAAATATTGTAAGATAGTGGCGTCGCGAACAAGAAGAACCAGATGAAACAGTGGCGGAAGAAGCTGATAATGATAGGCAGTTAGCTAATCAATTCCAACATGAATTAGATGCACTACAATTTTATACTAACACTAACTGTCATCGCCAACAACTAACAGCTTCAAACCAATCACAGATTTGTTCGCGTTGTCGTTCAAATGCAACTAAATTCACGGCGTTAAATAATATGGATGAGTCAAGGGTCTCGAACGAATTAACTGACCTGACGATTGTAGAACAAATGTTGATTGCACGAGTACATCCTGCTATGCCCATTTACAAAGTACAGTACAAGCAAATAGTCAGGATGGACAGTTTCACTACAAAGGTACAGTATGAACTATCAGATAAATTTGTCATTCTTTAGAACTTAAATGATATCGGGCAAACAAACGGTGAATCTGTTGAATGGGGACATATTGTAGGGTGTTAGCTGCTTTAGGGTAAAAACACAGTGGAGCAGGGCAGGTAGCTGGCAGCCTGGCGGGTCGCTTAATCGCTTACTGCGACGTAGAATTAAAGCACGCGTTGTTATGGGTACGCACACAGTCGCGCCTAGCTGGTAGCCGAGAGGGTAGCAGTAAGCTAGGCGGCAAGCTAGAAGAATTGCCAAGTCGATTGTTTGGGAGCTTCAAGCGGGGAAGGCTCGACTGGGGCATGCGCAAATAGCAGAACTAGACAGCCACGTGACCTCCAGTTTGCAAGTTCCACGTGGGATCTTTCACTGAGCATACTTTGTATACGGAGTGTTGTTTGTTTTATTTGATTTATTTGGAAGTTGTTTTGTTTACATGAAATAAAATAATGGACGCAGACAAATTAATATCAGAGGTTATTATCCGTGTGCCATTGTGGAAACAAGCCCATACGGACCACCACAGACGTCACGTACTCGACGATCTGTAGAATGAAATAGCGAATGAACTAGGATTCAAACAAAAGTTTATCCTATATCACTAATATTATAAGTGATAATATTAGTATCGGCAGCTGACAAGCGACTGTATTGAGCGCCACTGTGTGTATGTCCCAGCTACCCTCCAGGTAACCAGCAGTAAGCGAGTAAGCGACCAGCCAGGCTACCAGCTACCTGCCCTGCTCCACTGTGTTTTTACCCTTAGGCATTGACAATCTTTAAATAATGCTTCGCTCATTTATGCGTCTAAAGTGTAACGGCAGACCATCCTAGTTATTTCAACAACACGAATCAGACAAATCGTCAAATCTGTCAACAGAAGAAATGGAGAACCTTAACCTAACTTATGTAGAAGGCCAAGTTGAATCCAACACCAGTTCAGAACGTTTCAATCCTTGTGTCGAAGATTTGAACCGGAACGAGAGCGACCAATCAGAATCAACGGACCGGACCGAAACGATTGAAGTAAACCAAAGACCCGCAGCCAATCAGAGCACATCAATTACAGTACATCCACAGTCAGCTGACTTTACAACCACAACTACACACGGAATCATCCGAGAGATGACGAAGACGCCCGAAGTGAGTTTCCAGCTGTTAGAGACCGAGTCTCTGACCATTGAAAATTGTCCCAATGACGTTATCCCAACACTCACACACGCAACTTCTCAACCACCTGAAGCTATGCAATTTACTAAACAACCGGATTTGAATAAAATATTGCATTTTCTCAAACAGTTTAACACCAAATTAGATCAGACTAACACGCAACTAAACCTAAAATTTGACCAAACTAACGCACAGCTGAATCATAAATTAGACCAGACAAATAGTCAATTAAATCAGACCCGAATTGAGCTAAACCTTGAGATAAAATCATGTCAACAAATTCTAACAGAACAAATAAATGAAATTAGAACAACACAAAGTGAATTTCGCCAGGAATTAAATGTCCTAAAAGCTAACCAACAGTCCCAAAATCAAGAAAATATAGAATTTCAATTTCAAATCACAAATCAAATTGACGAATCAAAAATAAATATCCAGACATTTGTAACTAATAACTTGGAACAACAAGAACAAAATTTAGAACAAAATATGAAAGCATTAGTGCTACAAACAAAAACCGACAGTGAAAATATTGCTAAATATTATGCACAATCCATCCACAATGAAATTGTACCTAAATTACACATACAAAATAATCTTATCCAAGAACAACAAAACTAAATTAAAACTATTACTGAAACTCTAAACAAATGTGAAAGTGAAGTACAGTCACTAAAACTAAAGCATCATTCACCTATCCGGAACGACAACCCTATTCAAATCATATGTTCGGGATCTGACCCAATGGAAAGACAAATCCCTAAATTCAATGGAAGAACTATAAATCCAAATGAATATCTACAAAAACTTAAACGGTTCTACGTTAAAAGAATAGAAAAAAATCCTAATAACGACCCAGTAGAAATTCTGAAAGATCTTCTTGACGTGAGTTTTGAAGGACCAGTGTCCAGATGGCTTCAACTGGTGAAGGCAGACATTAACAGTTGGGAAAGATTCTCCGAAGAATTCACCATGAAATACTGGAGCCGTGAAGTACAAAGAGGAGTACGTAGCAAGATTGAAGCCGAACACTACAAATCTAATGGGACGCTCAGCAGAACGGAGTATTTTACTGAGAGAGTCCTATTGCTACAGTCTATTACGCCACAAATGGCTGAAGAAGAAATATTTATCCTGTTAAGTGAACGATTTGACCAACTCATCCAAAATAGCATCCAGGTACAGAACGTGACTACAATTCGAGCATTCGAAAGACTTCTACAAAAAGAAGATATCCGAGATGGACCCAAAAGGAGCAAACCTGCTAACTACCATAATATGGATCACCGACCAAATAGTCCTACACATCATAACAAGACTCCATCATATAGCTCTGATATTAACCATCGAGCCTATCAACCAAAAACATCATCTTATCCTATACGGACACCGCACCAAGAACATCAAGAACCTAGAGAACATCAATATCAACCATACAACCGTTTCAGAAATGATCCCCGCAAAAACTACAATCAGAACAACAGACAGCATCCATATACCAATACGTCCTCCAATCAAAACCGATTCAACCAAAGGCCTAATCAATACTACTACAATAACAGCAAACCATATCCCACAAATGAACACGTGTGTGCCATGATAAGCCAAGACAGTCCACATGACACAGCAACACAACGAAGATCTCCAACAAATTTCACCCCTCACACACTACCCAGGGAAACGACCCGTCACTGTACACGTAGGCCGAGGACCATCAACTACTAACATCATGACAACTACAGCGATATCAACAGCAAATATCCTCGAAAATAATTAATTATTCCAATAACCCTTTCAATTTCTCGATAAACAATATAATTTGTGATCAAGATTTCTTATTAAACGAACCCATTGAAAATAATAAATTTCCTGTATCCAAACCAGTTAAATGCCCTGAAATAGATCTAGTCAAAATTGTTGATATTATTATTGTTAATATGTACAAATCTCTTTATGCTTTTGTTATTGTTATATTATTTGTTATTTATTGTATATTTATTGTTAGAGTAGTTACTGTTGCTTAATATTTTGTGGCCTATTAGATACACCATGTAACTTATAATGTATTTGCTGTAAAATGGTGTAACCGTTGAGAGAAAAACAATAAATAAATAAATAAATAGATATTAGAATCAATCATCTCACAACAAAAGCATTAAATGATACTGGTTCTACAATAACATGTATTTCCGAACAATGTTTCAAAGAGAATCAAAAAATAATTCAACCTTTTGAAGAACTTTCTTTGTCTAATACAACAATAAAGCTACCCAAGCAATACAATAAAGCTAGTAAGTCTAAGCTACAGGTGAAAAATAAAAACGTGTTGCAAGAATCATTTATGCCCCTGTAACCATTGAACATCAGACCATCTGGCTTCAATTTCTTATCATACCTAATTTAATTAAACCTGTGATATTTGGTATGGACACATTAACAGAACTCCGACTAAAGATAGTTTCTAATGATAATAAATTAAGTTTAACAATTAATGATACTGATATTAATCTAAAATGTGATATGAGTATTAAAATGGGACAAGTATGTCAAATAGATATAAGCGATTGCCAAATAAATGCCATATGATAACTATTATAACAATGAAGAAAACCATTTTACAGTGTATGAAGAATATCCCTTACACAGGAAAGAACACAACGTGAGGACACCGATCTGACGGATGAAATGATTAACAAGTCACTGATGGAGAATGATTATACCAATGGGGAACAAAGGAGAAAATTAAGCAATTTATTACTTAAATATAAACAAGTTTTTTTTCAGAAAAACCAGGTCGTTGTACAAAATATACTCATGAATTGAAAGTTAATAATCCACATAATTTTAAATCAACTGTTTATCCAGTGCCTCAACAGTATCAAACTGCCGTAGAACTGGAAATAAATCGGATGGAGCAAATTAAAGTAATAGAACGAAGTAAGAGTACCTTCATTAACCCAATCATCCCAGTAATAAAGAAAACAGGGGAAATAAGATTGTGTCTGGACGCACGTAAAGCAAATAACATAATTGTACCGGATTACGAGTGTAACCGCAGTGTAAATGAAATATTAAGTAAATGCCGTAATGCTAAATTTATCAGTAGTATTGACCTTACTGCATCCTACTGGCAGATACCTTTATCACTTGAATCTCGTCAGTACACCGCTTTCCAATTCCGTGGTAAAACATACCAGTATACTGTTACACCATTTGGAATTTCAACATCACAAGCAGCCTTAGTAAGGGCTTTAGACCAAGTTTTCGATGCGGACGTAGAAAGCTTCACTGCGATCTACATAGATGATATATGTATCATTTCACCAGATTTTGAAACACACCTCATACATTTAGAATACATCTTTGAGAAGTTTCAATCAGCTAACATGACCATCAACTTCAACAAATCTCAGTTTTGCAGAGAATCAGTACCATTCCTCGGGTACACACTGACAAAAGAAGGACTTGTAATAGATCAAAGCAAGGTAGACCCCATCTTAAAATTCCCTATACCAAAGAACAGAACACAACTTAAATCATTCCTTGGTTGTATTAATTATTACAATAAATTTCTCAATAAATTCTCCACTACAATTCAACCTTTATTGCGACTAACTTCTAAAAAGAATAAGTTTGTCTGGACACCTGCAGATGACATCACCTTCAATGAGATCAAACAACTTTTCCTGCAAACCAGTGTATTAAATCATCCTGACCCAGCCAAAGAATTCTACTTACAGACTGATGCCTCAGACATCGCCATCGGAAGTCACCTGTATCAAATCAAAGAAAACGGAGATAAAGCTGCTATCATGTTTATGTCCAGAACGCTACAGCCTGCAGAGCAACGGTTTACTACCACAGAAAAAGAATTATTGGCGATAATTCATTGTCTACAGAAATCTCGATACATTATATTAGGTACCAAATTGAAAGTCATAACTGATAATCATGCCCTTACTTTCTTAAAAACTTGCAAACTCCTCAACAACCGCCTTGCTAGATGGATTTTAGCTATCCAAGAATATAATTTCACAATAATCCACTGCAAGGGCACTGAAAATATAACGGCCGATACTCTCAGCCGGATTCTACCAAACCAACAAACAGATTCATGTAATATAACTAATGAATTTCTAGCTAATAACATCCAAGAAACCAAGCAACAAATAAAATCACTTCAGGAAATAGCCCAGAGCATAGGTCTAAAAATTTCTTTTGAGAAAACTGAAATAATGTTAACAAAACCACCGTTGGCTAACAAAATCAAAATTGGAGAACATTGCATCAAAATTGCAGAAAATTTCAAATACTTAGGTGAAGTTATAACATAAAATCTTAAAGAAAATCCATCATGGCAAAATAGAATTAATAAATTGATTAGAATGCAACATATTACTAAAAACACATACAACAAAAAATTCCTATCAATAGCAACAAAATTAAAACACTACAAAGCAGTCATACTTCCACAAATAACATATGCAAGTGAAACTATATTTGAAACAACCAACACTGTAACAATAGATAAAATACTGAAAATAGAAAGAAGAATCATCAGAACATGTATAAACAAAAAATATCAAAAAGATGGAGTTTGGAGACTGGCCTCAAATAAAACTGTATATAAGGAAATAGAGCCATTGACAAGTATAATTAAAAAGAAAAGAATTTCATTCATTTGACATCTTTTAAGGACACCGGAAAATAGAATAAGCAAGAAAATAATTGACAGATTGTGGAATAGCAAGAGTGACTTTAGGTGGATTACAGAGATTAAGGAGGACATGAGAAGGCAGAAAATATCATTAGAAGATTTGGAAAATAAGTCAGAGGCGCTTGCAGTACTCAAAGACAAAAACATCATCCTGCCAATAGGAGCAAACAATCAGAGATAAGGAAGAGTGGTTTCGGAAGAAGAAAGAAAACAATGGTCGGAAAGAATGAAGAAGTATTGGGCGGACAAGAAGAAGAGGCAGAATTTAAAAAGAACCTGACCTTTATATTGACTTAAGTGGTCCAATGCTGGCCATAAAATAATAATAATAACAAATGAATTAACTATCCACTACATAGAAAGAACCTCGGACCCACAACTTCGTGAAGACCTTCAAAATCTACCCCAGTTGCAGCAAGAAGACCTCCAATTACAGACAATCATTGAAACAATTCATGATAATCCAGATACTACAACAGCACAAAAGCTACAGAGAAATTTTAAAATTCATAATAACATCCTTTATCAACACTTGGGCAATAAATGGTTAATCAGAGTACCTACAATCATGATACCACACCTGATATGGGAATGTCTTTTTCATTATCTACATTGCGGGGCCAAAAAATGTCTTCAGCTACTACAGAAAACTTTTATTTTCAAGAATATGAACAGAACCATTCGGAAGTATTTATCTACATGCGATACTTGCCAAATATGTAAAATCAGCAACAAACACATAACTGCGATCGCCAAAGGGATCACATGTCGCAGTAAGAATGCCCAACTTGCTATCGATATCATCGGCCCTTTTCCTACAAGTGTTGGAAATGTAAAATACCTGATCATTGACATACCGTATTCACAAAATTCATTAAACTTTACCCAATGCAGAGAGCCACTACTAAAATCATACTCAATAAGCTATTTAATATACATATTCCGGAACATGGAAAGCCCCACTGTATACAAACTGATAATGGCACACAATTCAAAAGTCATGAATGGACCTCAAGATTAGAGAAAGAGAACATCACACCTATACACAACCCTGTCTATTACCCCTTTTTCAATTTAGCAGAGATACCAATAAGAGAAATCAAAAGATGTCTAAGGACATACTGTTCTAAACAACAACAAAAATGGGTAAAATATATCTATATATATAAAATCCAATGTATGTTTGTATATTTGTATATTTGTATATTTGTATGTTTGTATATTTGTATGTTTGTCCTTTATGGACTCCGAAACCGCTCTACAGATTGCAATGAAACTTTTAGGCATTATTAAGCATTATTCAAGGATGGTTTGTGTGAAGTTTGGTGCAGATCCGTCAATAGGGCTCCGCCCCAGTGGCTCTGGAGTTTCCCATGTTAACCTTATGAGTACTCATATTTAAATGGAATTAAAGAATCTTAACAGCTGGTGCAGCTAAACAATTTGATTCTGTGATGTTCAATAGCATTAAAAAGTTAATAGGTTTACCAACAGGGTGCAGCACTATATTTTTTTTAATTTATGAGAACAGCTAATTTGCAACCAAAAGGTGAGTGAGCGTAGCGAACGAACTTCAACCTGGAGGCGAGTTAGCGTAGCGAACGAACTTCAACCTGGAGGCGAGTTAGCGTAGCGAACGAGCTAACCTGAAGGCAAGTGAGCGCAGCGAACGAACTTCAACCAGGACGTGATTGAGCCATGCGAACGAGCTCATCTTGAAAATGAACGAGCATGTGACATAAAACCACAATAGGACAGGACGACGTCTGTCGGGCCAGCTAGTACCAGATATAAATCAATGTCTAAATGAAATTCACCATGAATCCACTGGATTTACTCCCAATGAGTTGCAGTATGGTATTAAGGACATCAAATTTTGGGAAGAATACCTACAACAACCAATCAACAATGATGTGCCTTATGAACAAAAATTATTGATGGCAGAAAGAAAACTAAGCAAAACCAGAAGAAAACGTTCCAACCGATTGAACAAAAATAGACAACCACAGTCTCTAAACATCGATGACAAAGTACTAATAAAATCCCATCCTTTATCCAGAGCTATTTATGGCGAAACAGCCAAGTTGTTTGAAGTGTACCAAGGCCCCTTTGTCATCAGAGAAATACTTGGACCATCAACATACCACATAAGTGATCTCTACAATGATAAATTATATGGACCCTATCATATATCCTTCATGAAGAAATACATTGAACCGATCTACACACCATAACCGAAGATAGAGGATAAACTGTAATGTGTGCTTAACCCAGTAAACATTGCTGTAAACATGAAGAATTTTATATCATATCCAAACAAGCAGTGAGTGAACAAGCCAATTTCCCCAGTTACCTCTATTCCAATTGTTAAACTATAGTCATAATCACAAATGTATTTAGTTATATGAGGTTATCATCAAGCAATCATCAAAAACTATTCATTTAATGTATTCCATATTATCTATAAGCATCATTCATCTTGTATATGTCTCATGTTCATTTCATCTATCAAAATTTGTTTCTCATTCCATTCATTTATTATGTTAAAAAAAATTGTTTTAACCACTTTAATTAATGTTAGGTTATTAATGTTTGTAGAAGATAGGAGGGGATAGTTATAATTTTGTTATTTTAGAATTATTTATTATTTTTTATTTATTTTTTATTGTTATGTTTGTTCCAACTGAAATTTGTTCTTGTTAAAACCTTAGGTAATTTTAAGTTTGTTATATTTTTATTTCAACTCAATATTTGTTATTTACTAGTATAAAATTAAATGTATTTTTTTCGTCATTTATCGAAAACATGTTATTAAATAATTTTATTACATATTTTCTGAGGGGATATTGTAATGACTCAAAACTCAATGTTTATAAATATAGTCCTTATTTAAATTCCAAATTCAATCTTGTTATATTTTCAATATTTATTCATGTTCATTGTTAATATTATTAAAACCATATTGTCTCAACATATATATAATTTATAATCAAAACTTATTCATTGGCTTATCCAAAATTATTATCAAAAACAAATCCTCCAATCAGAACACCATCCATCTGGGTTCAAGATTATTAATAAAATTCAACCATGTTTTTATTTATGTGAACCCCATAACTGGAGATGATTTACAACAATGAAAAGGACAGTGCAGTTTAAAGCATCCAAGAAGAACATAAAAGTTTAAACTCTTAGTTGTAATAAATAATTGTGAAATTATAAAAGAAAGTATTGTCAAAATTTCCAAATTTAACTGAAGAAAGAAGAATTTAGGCCTACATTACTAAGAAGACAATTATTATTACAGAAGATTGGTGAGAACATTCCATTTTTATTAAGTTATTAACTCAGACTATAGACTCCTCAAGCATCCATTAAGACCCAACTTACCTCCATTCATCGAAATCAAAATCCTCCTATTTATTGTTTCTAAAAGATTATTTAATTTATAACTTAGCCTACTTATTAAAATTTTAAATTAGGCATCAACGAAATCTTTTGATTCAGTCTGCACGAATCCCCACCCCTGAAAAACTTTTGTAAACTTATTTTAACCATTTATGTATCATTAAACCTTGTACTTTAAAACCTCTGTCCTCGTATTTATTATTGTATAAACTAAGATAAGATTAGAATAACACCATATTTACAGGTTTATTTCAACACAACGTAAAATTTAGCGTAGGACAATAAGGTAAACTATTTAAAAAATGCCACGGTGGCACAAGTGGAAAACTAATAATGCCATGCAAAGTGAAAGAAACGGCTGTATTCACCAGCCCTGTGAGCCCTGTCGTTTCGACGACGATATGGACTGTTTCGTCTGCGGACAAAAACAATACAAGATTATAATTTGCCAACAGAAGACAACAACAATTTTCTTTTCTGGTAGGTGATGGTATGATCAGTGTACAGTAAAAGTTTGGAACATGCAGGACAAGTATGTAGACGGGGATGAACATAGGGACTCATAGATAATGCCAGGCGTGGCCTAATAGAATGATTACGATATATATCGTACATCATTATACACCTTACGCCTAAAAATCAATAAAATATATAATACACCTGAAATTAAATTTTTATTACCTTTGCATGAAGCTTAATAAAGCGGTATTACTAGGGGGTCTGCTTATTTACGTGAAACTCTTTTACACTGCCTCCTTAAATTAAATTAATGTTACATTGAATAAAAAGCTTAATGAAGCGGTATTACTAGGGGGTCGGCTTATGTCCGTGCAACTTTTTAGACATACCGCCTTCAATTCAATTAATATTCCATTTAACAATACCTACATGGAGCGCATATTTATTTTTTATTACTAGGGGGTCGGATTATATACGTGGGATTCTTTAACACTTCCTCCTTAAAATTCAATTAATATTACATTGACAAGAAGCTTAATGAAGCGCTATTACTAGGGCGTCAGCTTATTTCCGTGCTACTGTTTACAACTACTGCCATAACCAATTGTTCCATTATAATCTTTTGTATTTTATTCTTGATATTCAATTAATATTTCGTATCTAGAAGCTTATGTTAAGCTTTATCACGCCCAATTAATAGGTGTTTGCCGTACTGTCGGTGGAATTGTTTGGGCCTGACACAAGTATTTATTATTACATTAAATCCTAGTATAATTAAACTTTTTTAATACTATACTTAGATTTAAGGTGACACAGTACTCCCTATCCCGCCCATATTAAAATGGCAGTTTTTAGGTACACATAACTTTTACAAATAATAACCTATCAACTTGAATTTTTTTTTACTAAGTTTAATACATTATCACCAACAATAATATGAAGTAAAAACAGGTTTTGAGCAAAATTAAATTTTTAGTATGATTTTAAAGATTTTATGATATATTTTTTAATTTTTTAACATAAAATATTTTTTATTTCAAAGGTTTTTGGTTGTCATGGAAACTGATTCGTATTATTGTTTCTTGTCATATGAGGAACACAAAGACCAACTTTAATTGAAATTGGATTATAATTGAGGGAGAAAAGTGTACCTGACTAAAAACCACTTGACTTTCGGCAAACGACAAAAGTACCGTCTGTCACGGGTAGTAGTAGGACCCTTGGGCATGCTAAAGTAAGAATGTATTAAAGTTGCTGTATAACTTAAAATAATTTTTTCTTCCATAATATTTGGTATGTACGTGTTCAGGAAAGTGTATTCAACAAAACTAAATAATAAAAAATATTTACAAAAATTTTAATATTTGAAGGCGTACCCCCGCGTCATGATTAGTTCTAGGACCTTGGGCATGCAAAATTAGGCTGCAAGAGTTGATAAAAGTAGCTGAAAATTTTAAAATAATTTTTTTCTTCCTTAATATTTATTATCTACGTGTTCAGAAAAGTCTGTTCTACAAAACTAAATAATAAAAATAAATAAAAAAATAATATTTGAGTACTGTGTTACCTTAAAAATTAAATGTGCACGACAAACTAAAGGCTGAGATCAATTAATTTTATTGCAAAACATAGGCTTTTTAACTTACCCCTCACGGGTAGGAGAATCGGAGATGGGGAGACTTGGCTGTCTGTCGGGACGACCCTGAGGAGCGACTGAGGTAAGCTGAGCAGATGAAGGATCACTCTCAAATCCAAAGAATGGGGATGATGTGTCAGATCTATGGACAATCAACTTAATTAACAATGATATTGTATAGTATCGTGCATATTTTGTATCCTCTATCCTGTGGGATTATACATAAGCTGAAATATTAAAAAAAACATAAGATGAACGGAATGTTTATAACAACTTGTTTAACTATACTAAACAATTCTTACCGATTTCCAGAATGATCAAAGTTGCTGTGCGCAGAGAACTCCGCAGAAACTTGGCTGCCTGGAACCGCCTCGGCTGGAGTAGAAGTAGCCCTGGGGAAGGAAATTAGATATTAGAATAAATTACTGGACCAAAGGAACTTTAAGTGCAAATATAAAGTGTATTTCAACTAGTAGTAACATGTGTCGTATATTACTGCTGTACGAATCATGTATTTAGTTAAAGCTAGAATAAAATTTTGGGAAACGCTAAAAATGTTTACTTTAAATAGGTATTTTACTTACCGCTTAACAAATTTGGTGGAACTAATGAATAATGTAGTAAAAGTAGTGAAAGGCCACGGTGGTCGTAAGGGATCCTACTTAAGGCCATCATGGCTTTTTAAAAAATAACAATATAGTAAAAATTTGTGAAAGGCCACAGTGGCCGTAAGAGATCCTACTTCAGGCCATCATGGCTTAAAAAAAATAACAATTACTGATTAAAGAACTAATCATAAGAACTATGGTGTGTGTGTGTGTGTGTATGGGTTCATTGATTTGTATGAAATTATAAATTAATTTACTCGATGGTTGGATGGTGAGGACATTACAAATCAGTAATAAATTAAAACGGAATATTGTATAGACTACTTGAATTATGGCTTGTTCTATAAAATCCTTACCGATGGGGTGTAGCCAGCTCAACCCAGCTGTTGTTGGACGAGGGGAGTGTTGTGGGCACCTCATCTGGTTGCGGAGAGGGTCTGCGGGAATGGTATCTGTAAGAAAACATTTTCAGTTAGTAGGTGGTCTTCGACTTTTTCTTTCACTAGGTATAACATTTATTGTGGTATTGTCAACTGTGGACAATTGCATTGCAGCGAATTCAAAAATGTGATAGCTGATTCCAGTGTGGGTTAGGCTAGAATAGTGAATAATACCACGGCCGCCTTTAACTACAGGCCGCGGCCTGGCAGAATTGGCAACGTCGCAAGTGGTGTTGTTCAGTGACAGTCGTCCCATAAGATAACATGGCATACAGGAGAGATCAGCTCATTAATTCGCACTTCATTGATTTCAATTTAAATATATGAACATAAATTTATTAAAATATTGAAAATAAAACATACAGAATTGAAAAACGAACCAATATGAATTAAAATCTATATCTGTACATTTTTAAGCGGAGTCAATATTGTCATAGTCCAGTAACCAATCTTTCGTAAATACACAAATACCATTAGCTGCTTCCAAATAAAAACAGCTGTTACAACACCACTTGCAACGTTGCCAGTTCGAAGGCCGCGGCCTGGACTTAAATGATTTGTGCAAACGAACCTGTGGATGGTGGCGACGATGCGGCAAACAAATGACTCCACCTCCAGAACCGCTTCCGTTGGATTTGGCCTGTACACTGGGTCTGCCAACCTGCCGTTGGCTATTAGGTAGCTGCTCATCTCCAGAATGAGTTGCTGCCGCAGGTTCTCAGCTAAGTTCAGGTTCCTTAGGCCATTCCTGGCACCAACGGCTGCATTCAGGTACAGTGGAAGCCACTCTCGTGGTAAGGGCACTGGCTGGTTGGCGGGTTGTGGTGAGGGTCGGTTAGGGTTATATGATGTGGAGGGCTGGGTAAGGTCTAGTTGGGCAGGAAGTGAAGAGCGGATAGGTTGCTGGGGATGGGATGAATGGCAAGGTCGACGAGGCGAGGATGAAAGTATTGGAGAAGTGGGAGTAGAAGGTCGACGATGGTGTGGGGGGGAGGGTCGAGGCGGGGGAGAGGGGTGGTCTGAGGAGTCTGAGGAAGAGTCAATTGGTTGGCCATTCTCGAGGTGGAGACGTGTGTTTTCATCGGGGTAGTGACTAATGACGATTGTGTTGGGATTGTCTGGTGGCGGCAACAGCATGATGGGCGGTATTGTGAATTTTGCTAGCCATTCCATTATCACGGTTGGTGGGGCTTGGAGGTTGTGTCGACTGAATGTGCCTGTACGGATGTGGGCCAAGGCAAAGGCATAGGAGTTTAATAGGGCGCCGTCAATTTCCTCAATGAGTGTCACTTCGTGCCCGGTGTACTGGTACGGCCACAGACGGGTTTGTTGCGAGTTCCCGCGTACGTTTAATGGGGCCAGTAGCTCATAGCTGTAGTTGCTGTTGGTTAGTCGCAGGAAGATGTTTGCAAAGTCCCGGTTGACATTGAAACCGAGATTGAAAATATACGAGTAAAAAAAGTGAAGTAATTTGGTATTGAACATTGTTATCGGGAATGGCACGCCGTACACATGTTCCACGTGTTCTGGATGAGTCCGTATGTAGATAATGAGAAGGCGGAGTGCTGAAGTATTGCCAAGGCTAGTTAGGCATGTGGTGAATCGGTCCCTCCACAACTTCTTCACAGGGTTTTGAAATGGACACCGGGTGTTCTGACAGTTGCCATGTGAGAGGTTCGTACAGCGACAGGGTGAAGGGTCGCTGGGCAGAGTAGCGAGTGCAAGGACTCCGCCCAAGGTACGAGAACCAGTCATGGAATTGACAGGTACCCCGATGTGATTGTAGGTCGTCCGCCTTCCCATTATGAAAGCTTGGACGAGTGGATGCGTTGCAATATAATCAATGAGCATATTCATCCGTGGACCTGCGTTTTGGAAAAAAAATGTTGTTAGAAATTTGTTTTTATTTGTTTTTATTTATTTTTTTTTATTATTATTTGTTCAATTTTTGGCAATGCATGAATTGTACTGGTTAAATGTTAATGTGGTTACTGGTTACTGGGTAAAGGTGGAAATTAATTGTGATTGAATGAGGAGAGTTACAGTATAATTTAGTTTTTATCCCTATTCTGAACAGTGTGGTGGGGAATGGCACGTTTAAGTGTTTACTGGTTATTGGGATAACCCTGGGTAAAGGTGGAAATGAATTGTGATTGAATGAGGAGAGGTAGAGTATAATTGGGATAGATTGGGGACGGACCAACATATAAAGGAGCTAACATAGGCTGGGTAGCATTCATGGTGTGGGCGGGAGTCCTAACAATGTTGGACGATTGGGAGTATCTAGTGGAAGTGGATATGGGGGAAAATATGGGACTTATTGGACAACGAGAACGGTGCGATGAGCGGTGACAGTAGGGCGTGGTGAAACTGTAATGACGGGAATGACGGGTAGGTGTGGCATGGGAGTGTGACTGAGATTGGCGGGAATTATCGGAATCCTGGGTGTCACTGAACAAGCTGCGTCGCGATATCCTACTGTGGGTGAGCACAACTTCGTGTTGTTGGATGATTAGTGGGACTGAGTGATGGGTTGGGCTTGGCAGAGAACGTATGTCGGTTGATGGGAGATTGGCGTTTCGATTGGAAAGGGTATTTTGTGACGGGCTAGCAAACGGTGAATGGTTTGTGTAAATCGTGTTTGAGTAGAAGAGGGAGCCGGTTTGAGAAAGGATAGAAGTTTCGGGACGACTTGAACGTGAGGGTGTTCTCTAGGGGCGACGGTTCAATGATGACCCGCCAGAAAGACGGTCGAATCGTAGGGACAGAGAGTGTTGCAGTACACGTGACTGAGACAATAGGCGGGGCTTAGGATGTGTTGCAGAAGATGGTGGTCTCGGCTGTGAGTGTCCATTCAATGATGCCCTGCCGGAAAGCGAACTGCGCTGTGAAGAGTTGCTGGGTTGAGAATGTGTTGCAGTCGAGGATGGCCATCTCATTGAGAGTTCATCCAATGATGCCCTCCAATGATGTCTGATAGACGGTGTGACCGTACAGATGTAGACCGTTGTGACGTACTGAGATGACTGGACGAGTGGGACTGAGAACCTGTTGCAGATGGAGCGGTGCTTCTCTGTGAGTGTTGGTTCAGTGATGTCCTGCGACAATGACTTATTGATCCTACAGGCGAAATAGTTTTGTCCATGCCTGACGCCTGACTCTCCAGTCCGGAGTCTGCTTCGGGGGGTTCTCCAAGAACATATATTTTCAAAGTACTGATGGTCCACTGTGGCTATAGGCCTAACATCATTAATCGAAGAGGGGTAGGCTACTTCAACGCCCAACTCGTTGTTGTATTCGGTTATTAACTCCTGGATAGGCCTGTCAGCCACTACCGACTTCACCCTTGTCTGGAAAGTTTCCGGGTAATCTTGGATTGGGGAGTTGGAACAAATG
This sequence comes from Macrosteles quadrilineatus, assembly GCF_028750875.1. Lineage (NCBI taxonomy): Eukaryota > Metazoa > Arthropoda > Insecta > Hemiptera > Cicadellidae > Macrosteles > Macrosteles quadrilineatus. Next base: position 4,944,366 of record NW_026542605.1, read on the forward strand.
ATGATGGGAGATGTCCAACGGACAGATATGGCATATCCGTGGCACTACTGGTCGATGCTTACAGTGTTGCCGCTGAGGAGGGGGCTTAGCATCATTTGATTCTTTTTATGGAACTCAGGGGTGAATTCGTCAAAGTTGACGCTACTACTATTCTTAATGAATGTGTAAAAGATTAATTGTCTATTGTCTATTGTCAAAGACTATCAATTTGTGGACGGCTGGGTCCAAATCGCTCATAAAGAAATCTAAGCTGTTGCTCGGTACAAACATTCTCTGCTGCTGGTCTTCTATGGACAGGATCCCATACGCAAACGCAGTTTTCCCCATATTAGCTGGACCGCTGAGGTAGAGGTGGCGTTTCTTACGGGCATCTGTATTAGTGCACAAAGGATCTGATGTGGTTGACAGCTTCGGACACCCAGCCATGATTCACTTGGTGATTCAATTTATATCCACCAAATTCAGGGAGGCTCTTGTTCTTGACTTCAACATAGGAATCAGTGTAATATTTCAAGCTATGCTTGTTATTGAAAGCCAGGGAAGACAACAAAGAAGGTCTTGACATGCAAGCCAACAGAATGAATGTTCGGGCGTACTCGCTCAACTCGGAAGTGTTGCAATTGTAAAGGCAGATGTAATCTTCTTTGCTACAATAACGGATGAGTGCCTCACGCACCCGTACGCTTGACAGATACATGGAAGATATGAACATTATGCCCTTGGTTCTTTCCACAATGAACTCTCTGAGTGATAAGAAACTGACGTTTATTGAGCTTTTTCTGTATGTCTGTAGGTGTTTAATGCTGTTACTTGTGGGACAGGTGTTGTGTTCTAGACCAATTACGTATTCATCAAGTTTGGAGTTCGTTTTATAGATTTACGGTTCATAATACTGTTTCTTTTAAATAGGAGTGGGGTTTGTGGGGTTGGGTGATGAGTGGGTTTCTATTTTGAATTGTAAATATTTTTCATTAAATGCATTATATTTGGGTGGTGTTGGGTTAGGTTAGGTTAGGTTAGGTTAGGTTAGGTTAGTTCAGGTTAGTTAGATTTTTTTATAAAGATATTGCTAGAACTAATAGACCAAGAAAATTTTGTTGAATAAAAGGTTGAAAAATATCAAGTAGGTTGAAGAAATATATGAGTAGGCTATTACAGATAAGTATGATAATTGATAATTTCAACATAGGCATATAGAGAATAAATAATAAATATTGCAAACAATAGGAGGTTATAACAAATAATTAAAATAAAGTGTACGTACGATTAGAACTAGTATACATGTGCAGTGGACAAAATATCGTACACACTTTACGTAATTATAACTTGTCGAGGAGAGGGCCACAACCAGTAGGGTATTTGTAGTGTCATTCATATGCCTTTGCATTTAACATATGTTTTATAATTTAGTTTGTTGTTGTGGTGATGATGACTCTTGTTGAATAATAAACACATTCTTTACTTGCAGCATTTATTAGAATTTTATATTATCTTACATGGTGTCAGGTTGTGAAATAAACATTTAAAACATGCCAAGACCTAACAAGAAATCTTCTAGAAAGTCAAAAAAGGAAGAGGACGAGTTTACAACTGAAGATTCTGGAGATGAGGCAGTTGGTCCACGACATAGAAGTAAGTTTCAAATAGGCTCTGATAAATCTATGAAAATGATTAGTACCCAATCAAAGCCAGCACCAATTGTGATAGGTCTACAGGCACCACTAAGTGCTCCTGAAATATTTGATTTTACCAACCCAGCCATGTGGCCTGTATGGATTAAGCGGTTTGAACGTTACAGGCAGGCATCAGAGTTGTACCTAAAACCGGACCACCAGCAAATAAGCACCCTTTTATAAACTTTAGGGCAGGAAGGTGAAGGTCTTTTTGAAACATTTGGACTAGGCGAAGAAAAAGAGTTAAGTTATGACGATGTAGTAAATGCCTTTGCGAGGTACTTAGGCCTTAAAAGAAATTTGGTCTACGAAAGAGCTAAATTTTTAAAACGTAGGCAAAGTGCAGGTGAACCGGTGGATTCTTTTGTCAATGAATTGCACAAACTCGCGGAAAGTTGCGAGTTTGGACAGCTCAAGGACAGTTTGGTACGAGACTTAATTGTTATTGGTGTTCATAACCAAAACTTATCAGAGGCTCTACAATTAGACGAGTCATTGACCCTTCATAAGGCAATCACGAGAGTACGTCAAGCAGAAGCAATGTCTAAACAGCAAGCTGTAATTAGAGATAAGCCATCCAGGGAAGATGTATTTGGGGTAAGTTCAAAACCTTTTGATAATAATAAACGTGTGGTTCAAACTACTAAAACATTTTCCTGTCGTCGCTGTGGAACAACTCATGGCCCTCGGGAATGTCCTGCTTTTGGAGAAAAGTGTTCCAAGTGCAAATTTCGTGGTCACTTTGCAAAATGTTGTCCAAACAAACCAAAGGAGGTTAAAGAGATTAAGGAAGTTGACTCAGACGATTCGATTCATTCAAAAAAAGGATATTTAGGTGAAGTAAACTTTAAGCAGGGTGAATGTCCGAGTGTAGTGGTAAAGGTAAATAGTCAACCAGTAGAGTTTAAGATGGACTCTGGGGCAGACGTTTCTGTTATGGGAAGTACACTTGCACTTGACCTCAAACTTGTAATCTGTCTAACCCATAAAGTTCTTTTTGGGCCGGGCCAGACCAAATTGACTGTTGTGGGTGTCTGTTCAGCTGAAATTATGTATGGCAATAAGCAAATATTAGAAGACATATATGTCTTGCCGTCCCAAAGTTACAGCTTGACCTCTAATGAGTAGAAATGCATTGTTGAAACTGGAGTTACTTACGTTTAACGTTAATCTTGTAGATGGTGAATCACTCCAGAGTCAATATCCAAAAGTGTTTGAGGGCATGGGTAGAATGAATCATCCATACAAAATTAGGCTGCACGAAGATGCAAAACCTTATGCTGTTATGTCACCGAGGAGGGTGGCTTTCTCACTCCACAAACAGGTTAAATATGAATTGGGCAGGATGCTTGCTGATGGTGTAATAGAACCAGTAACTGAACCTACTGACTGGTGTTCTCCCGTAGTAGTGGTTCCAAGGAGTGATGGTAGAATTAGACTCTGTGTTGATTACACAAAATTGAACCAACATGTGAAAAGAGAATTGTTGCAGCTTCCGTCAGTGGATGAGTCTCTAGCTAAGTTGGAAGGAGGTAAGCTTTTCACTAAGTTGGATGCTGCCAATGGATTCTGGCAGGTTCCACTTCACAGTGATTCATTTAAACTCACCACGTTCATTACACCATTCGGGCGATATTTCTTCAAAAGACTTCCGTTTGGAATCTGTTCTGGACCAGAGGTTTTCCAATTCCGACTGAGTCAAATGCTTTCAGATATCCCAGGCGTAGTGAATCAAGCGGATGATATCTTGATAATGGGGAAGACAGAAGCAGAACTTGACAGCAGAGTCAAACTGGTACTAAAGAGACTCTCAGAAAATTGTATCACGTTAAACAAAAACAAATGTAAGTTTGGAGTAGAAAGTGTGATTTTCCTCGGACACGTTGTCTCATCGCAGGGAGTCAGTATTGACCCAGAGAAGACTAAAGCTATTCTGGCCATGAAAAGCCCCCAGAGTATAACGGAGGTTAGACAGTTTTTGGGAATGATAAACCAATTAATGAAGTTTGTTCCTCATCTAGCTGAAAAAAACAGCACCAATCAGAAGTCTCCTTAAAAAAGGAGTTGAATGGACATGGGATGAGCCTCAAGAACAAGCTTTTAAGGAATTGAAGAAGGTTGTAGCTAATGATACTGTATTGGCCAACTACAACAGAGAAGCAAAAACCCGAGTAATGGCAGATTCGTCATCTTATGGTTTAGGGGCAGTGATCGAGCAGTTTGATGGAAAGGATTGGCGTCCATTAGCATTTGCATCGAGGACATTAACAGAAACAGAGTCAAGATATGCTACCATTGAAAAAGAAGCTCTCGGCTTAACTTGGGCTTGCGAAAGATTTTCTAGCTTTATTCTTGGTAAAAGGTTCCAGCTTTACACAGATCATAAGCCTCTGACTGAGATAATGGGTTCAAAGCCGATCTCTGATCTTTCTTCTCGGCTGCAACGTTTTCGTATGAGATTGCAAAATTTCGACTACGAAGTTGTTCACATCCCGGGGAAAGAAAATGTAACTGCTGATTTACTATCAAGAAGCCCTGAAATTTCACCAATGGATCGGGAGAATGAGGTTATCGAGAATCTGGAGGAAGAAATGTTTGTAAGAAGCATAATTGATGCATTGCCTTGTTCTGATAAACGGCTGTTGGAAATTAAGAATGCCCAACATGAAGACCCGGAAGGACAGGAGCTCTTAAAATGCATCCAAGAGAATAAATGGCGGAAAAATTCAGTATTCTGGAAGTATCGCAATGAACTCGCTTTGGAAGATGGATTAATTGTTAAGGGAAGGAGGATGTTCATTCCAAAGGCCTTGAGAAAAGAAATCTTATCAAGATTACATGAGGGACATTTGGATATAGTGAAATGTCGGCGGCGTGCTCAAGAATCTGTTTGGTGGCCAGGCTGTTCAACAGAAATTAGTACTACAGTGGAAAATTGTCCAACATGTATAGAACACAGACTACAGCGAAAGGAGCCTCTGATGTCTACACAGCTTCCTCAAGAGCCTTGGACCCATTTATGTGCAGATATTTTGAAATGTAACCAAACCTGGTATTTAGTAATACAAGATTATTTCTCACGATTTTTAGAGCTCATCGAACTCAATACTTTGACTTCAGCGGCAGTTATTGGAAGGATGAAAAACATTTTTGCACGAAACGGGATCCCTCTAGAAATTCGTACAGATGGAGGTACTCAGTTTACTTCTGACGAGTTCAAAGGTTTCGCAAAAGAGTACGGATTTAGAGCTGTAACTAGTAGTCCACACTTTCCTCAATCGAATGGAGAAGCTGAAAATGCTGTATCTATAGCCAAGAGGATTCTACTAAAGTGTCCGGATCCCAATATTGGTCTATTAGCTTACAGGACTACCAAATTGGAATCGGGGTTATCACCTGCAGAGCTGCTGTATGGTAGAAAACTAAGAACAACTTTACCTTCTCTCAACGACTTTCAAGTGGTTGGAAAAGATCAAATAGAATCCTTTCGAAACCATGACAAGAAAATAAGAGACAGAGTCAAGAAAAACTTTGACAACAGAAGAGGCGTCAAAGAACTTCCACCTTTAGCAGTAGGAGAGAGGGTCTGGGTTAAAGATATAAGTGCAAAAGGAACCATAAGAACAACAACCAATCTACCTCGATCCTACATAGTATCATTGAGTAATGGGAATGATGTAAGACGTAACAGATGGCATCTCATTCCCCTACCAAGAAAAGAGAATGATGATTCTGACGATGTCTACCGTGGAAGGAGGGTGCAGCCAAACCACGATGATGGAATAAGAAGATCGAGCAGAACTATCAGACCACCAATAAGATATGAGTAAATATAATGAGGAAGGGGAGATGTAGTGTCATTCATGTGCCTTTGCATTTAACATATGTTTTATAATTTAGTTTGTTGTTGTGGTGATGATGACTCTTGTTGAATAATAAACACATTCTTTACTTGCAGCATTTATTAGAATTTTATATTATCTTACAGTATTGAACATTAAACATGATATAAATAGGCGCAATACTTAATGATTTAGTGTATACGAAATAACTGTTGAGACCATTAGTGAACATTTGAGTAGGCTGTAATAATTGTAGCAGGCCTAAAATATTTAAAAGTCATTTAACAGATACACACACACTGGAGTTGTTAATGAGTGCAATACTGTTATGCATTGGTGGCAGTACACACACCTACATAAGTACATTAGATACAAATCGTAGGGGTAAACTTAATGCAATCAGGAGAAAAGTGCGGGCGGATGACAAGTGTTAAATATAATAATGTTAAATATTATTAAAGCGGAAAGCATTACGGTTGTGGTTAATAAGCTATAATTACAACATAAGACTTGAGGGTTTTAAGTTTGAATGTAGACGGAGAGCGCAGTATTTGCTGGTAGGTTATTGATGTTCAACTGTCTTCAGAAGTTACCTAAACCATTATTGACGGTTAAATACTCCATATTACAGTTATAAGTAAAGCATTTTTGTTAACAAATATATTTAATAACTTGTTGTATTTAATGAGGCTTTGAAAACTGATTGTTTATATAATTAGTAATTGGTTGATGTTAAATGTAAATAATTATTATCCAATTCACTTTATCAGTGATACGTAACAGTTTACATAATTTAAAAAAGATATTTGTTTTTATTCAATTAATATAAGTTAATTTACCAATTAAAATTATTTTATTTTGTCATAATTGATTATGAAATAAGTTTATTAACGCAAACAATCAATCTAAGTCTAATCAAACAATCTTTGGATTATTTTAGAAATTTATTTTATATTGTACTGACTGTTCATCTACAGCACACTGGTCCCAGACAGATTGAGAGATGGAGCTTTTCTCAGGAGAAGGCTTCTCATCTAGTTTAGGTTTTTTTGAAGGGGGGGGGGGCACGGAGAAACATGGGCTATAGCTTGGTCACTGTACAAATATATGTGATCTGAGTCGCAGTAACTGACCTGATGGAAAATGGAACCACGCCAAACTAAAGTGATTGGTGTGGGCAGACGGTCTGCATCACAGGTACAGGATCTGGAGGTATTACCATAGAAATGTGGTTGACTAGGCCAAAGATGTACGGCAGTTTTGTCACAATACACAACCCTATAACTGGAGTTCCCTCCCAGATAGCACCAAAACGTTATTTTCACGTGAAAATCACATTTTTTGTTTCACATTGTAACGTTATTTTCACGTGAAAAAATAGAGAAAATCACGTGTTTTTTTTCACGTAAATATAATGTGAAAAGTGCACTAATGTCAACGAAATAAATCACAATTTTTTTACCTTTCGCATATTTTTTACTAAAAACTGTTGTTTTAAAACAAACCATGTTTATGTCATGTTAACGTAAAATTAACTATATTGCTATTTTTGGCAAATTTTTATTACAAATTTACCAGATTTTCACATATTTTTCATTGGAAATTGGCCAGATTTTCATATATTTTAAATGGAAAATTCACCCCTATATATGTATTTTTTACTTCAAATTCACCAATTTATTTATTTATGACTCAAAATTTGCAAAATTTTAATATATTTTAAATAAAACCTCACCAGATTTTTTTGTTATCAATTTATTGCATTTATATAAATCTTAATAATTGCACATCAAATTCACAAAATTAAATTATGCTATTTAACTATTGGTAGTTCAATATTTTAAACATTTAATTAAGAAAGAAATTACAAAAAAGTATGATTTAAAGAGACATGAAAGCACTTAAAAATGTAATAAAAAAACTTGGGACTGTTGTTTTTGATGAAATAAAAGGCTGGATTGGCCAATGATATAGCAATACTAATGATTACATGGGAATAGTTAATAAAACAATGAAGGTAATTGGTAATACATTTACAAGTTTAATGAAGTTGTTTACAACTTATAAACTACTGATTGTACACTGTATTATCAACATTGTCATCATTGTCCTCTTCATTTCCTCTTTTCCTGTAAACAAAATACAAAACATTAGTTTATTGGCACCAAGTGTACACACACATACAGTTGGATTATTTAGTCAGAAATAAGCGGTTGAGGTATAGTGGAGAGTGGAGTTATTTTATATACATTTCAAATTTTGAGGTAAAATAAAAACAAACAGACTGGTACAAAAAACATATACAGTATACAGTATTGTCAATTAGCGGCTGAGCTATTTTAATGAGTACAAAGAACATTTGTTTTGGATTAAATGAATGAATTTTGTAAATTTCATTGCTTGTTTTATTATAAAACCAGTATTTAGGCTACTGCATTTAATAAACAAAGAACTTGAACATTCCAATCTACAATGTCCTTGTTTGCAGGCCTATTAGGGACGGGATAATTCTATCCCTAACCTTCCAGGAAATTCGCATGAAGAAGAAAAGTGAACACGCCTACACTATTCCCATTTAAGCTGTACAATAATACTGCATTATAAATATTTTAGTTAGCTTTTAACCTAGTAACCCTTAACACGTTCGCTGCAGCCCATCAAATGGCAGGCGTAGCCCCAGTGCGGCGCAGCCCGCAGCGTCAAACAAACCCGATTGCCGGGTGATTGGCTTTCATATTTCGGTATGACGAATAGCAAATAACGTGCGGGGTGATGTCCTGCTTTATAACAAGAGTCGACATAGTTCGCTAAACACCATCAGATAGCATCACTGCTTAGAACATAGCCGGTCCAATTGTATTGCCAATTGGGAGGAGAAAGACAGGACAACAAGTTGATTTTTAACCTACAACACAACAAAAAGCAAGTCACCCACTACACGCTAACGCGGTATAGGCCCGCCTTCGACCGACACTAGAGCTTTTACTTTAAAAACTGCCCTTGTACCAATAAACCAAATAAACAAACCCGAAACTTATGAGAATTCTAAGCGAAGTCGTTGCAGGCGGTGGAATTAAGTCTTGGGAGTATGCTGACGTGAACAAATACGAAGAATAGTAAACTTAATTTATTTGACTGTATCAGCATATAGCCTACTCTTTGTTTAGACATATGAATGAGGCCTTGAAGACTCTGTAGTAACTTTCATATTATAGTTTGTTCAGTAAGTTATTACACATAAATTACATTACTGGTACACCCCCTGGTATGGTATTTACTCCTGGGTAAATAATTTAAAGTGTAAGCCTTCTTTCAAACCAGTTCGGTGCAAGCCTGCCTAACTCCGTATTGTCGATGCGTGATGTCTCGGAAGGCCCTTTTCACACTAGCTGTCCAGATCCGGATGTTTCCATAAACTTTGTGGAACTTTGTTATTTTTTTGTACATTTTATTGAAATGAATAAACAAAAGGTGCTACAATGAAGTACTGTGTTCCCATACTAAATAATTTGTTTGGATCAACGTGTGTGTAAATTAAAGTTATGGTGGCAGCTGCAGATTAACAAAAGGAACATCGACAATGTCATAGCCTATATGATTTTAATTCTAAATTCACCGCTCGTCATGTTTCCTTGACTACGGCAACTATGGTACGCTTTCACAGTTTTAGCTAGGCTAATTCTTCCCTATAGGAAAGAAGGATACCTTCCAAAGGCCTATTTACATGATCGTTAAACCAAATGTTTTTATGGGAAATTAATCAGGCATGTTCAACGCTTTTTTGTAAAAATTTCATCATACAAATAAAAGATGGTTGCAGCGACAAGGCTATTGTCCCACATGCCTTGCCTTCAAACCAATCCAAAGTATAATTCTTGACCAATCTAGTGACCTAATCAAGTGCTTGATATAATTGTTTCCTCCATAACGAAAACAACAAACTTCCCTATCAAATTAGCAAGAGTACTACAAAATCAATCACATTTATAACTACTGATTTATGTCCAGCGCATAAACCAGCCGTCACGCACAAGTGTGAAGCGTACATAAGAGTCAATGTTCTAAAAACTAGCCATCCGGTACGGTCCCGCATTGGATGTTTGGGAGCGTTCGGGTGATTTTACAACCCGTACAGAAGTTTAGGTCTGTCCCCGCGCTGGTGTGAAGGAGGGCTGCTAACACGATTAGTTTTATCAAATTGGACAGTGTATAATACTCGTCTGTCCTACAGAGTTATTCTAAAAGTTACGCAACATTTTTTATAATAATTCAACGGAAGAATGGACGATATAGCTCCGAGGTGTGAATGCACCTGGGTGTCTCGTCTGCAGAATTTTTTGAGTGCTTCTAGAGCTCTGAATTTTAGATTAAACTAAAATAAATCATCAGTTGAAACCGTGATACAGCTTCGTATCAACCCCTGGTTTCTTTTGGCTCATTCTGAGCACCCCGGGGAATAAATATGAGTGTGACTGGTTCAAGGGACAGGCCAGCCTGTTCAGTGAATCAATCTTATTCCCCTTCATAATTTACGTCATTTATGTTACACTTAAGATCTTAGACAATTTGTAAATAAATGGGATAGTTAAAGTAGCCTATTGAGTTTTGGCATGCATGAAATCATTAAGAATGCTCTAGTTTTTTTTACCTTGGCGAACCCGTCATTGGTTACTGATGCCATGTCATGTCATCACTGCCTGTGTCAAACTGTAGGGAGAGTCGGACTATCGAGGCTCTACTGAAACAAAAAAATGCAAACCTGATATAATATACAGATGTAGGCTATAATTTAGATGATCTACAAACCTTTTAGGTACCGGCCCTAAATTTTGCTCGTTGCAGTCATTAACAAATGCAAGTTTTTTGTTTTAATTTTTGCTACAAAGGCCAAGTTAATTATAATTATGTCTAAATTATAGTTAGGGTACCATAACTAACTTTGCAAATTTCAAGAACTTCATTATTGTTTATTAAGCAAAGCAAGATGGCAACTCATTTGTATCGTTTGTTCAAATCGCAAGCTCCTAGCCCCCCTTATGTTGTTATAAATCTGTATTCAGTGAAGCTTTTAAACTTTCAGTATGGGCAATAATGTAGGCTAGTGGGTAAATTAAATAGGCACAAGTTAAGAAATACCAGGATATTATTTTAAGTTAACTTACCCATTATACAGGCTACTTAAAAACCCCCAAATGGCCGACCCGGCCAGTTAACGGACATTTTGTAAAATGTTGTTTTAGTTCAATTACATTTTTAGGCTACTTAAGTTAGTTTACTCAGTGGGTGTACAAAACTTAAAATCTTTAAGCTATGCTAAATCTTAGCACAAACCTTTAGTGAAAACCCCTTGGATCATGACATAGGACTAGGAGGGTTGACCGGGGTAATTGTGAATTAGGGGAATTGTGAATTGTGATTATATCTTTGAAAATTATCATTACGAGCTGTTGGCCCGTCCTACGTACGGGAATCGAGCAGTCAATTAAAACGAAATAGTTCAGAACATCTAGTAGTTTACACGCACAGTGACAAATTCTGGCAGTTTTAATGGGGGCCAACTGCCCCCAAAACAACCTAGGCCTAATTAACAATGAATTGTTATTTTTTAGTTGTTGACCTTATTAACAAATGTCACGTGACTACCTATTTCTTCCATCCGATTTTAGACCTAAAATATAGCGATATGCATTTTAAATTCGACAATTTTACCATAAAATAGCAGTTGCGTCTATTTGAAAAGACTTGAAGTGACATTGGAGACCGATTCACACTAACTGGTATTGAGTAGAGTTGCTACAATTGCATATACCACTTATATATGTACTTACCGCACCTTTACCTCCGTGACCACAGACTGACACCTTATGAGGATTTTGGCCATCCATTCTCTTCCATCCCCTGTCTCTTCTAATTTAGATCCCGGTCTGAGGATGTATTTCATAACTTGGTCTTTCCACTTAATTCTTGGTCTTCCAAGTGGTCTTTTATCTTATGGTACTATGGAATATACTTTTAAAAGTTGATTTATCTCCTATCCACCATGCATAGCCTGTCCATCCAAGCCTTTTACTTCTGGAAAGCACCCCTATATCTGGGTGTTTACACATTTCTCTTAGCTCTCTGCTTGTTTTTATCTCGACCTCCGTTATCTCGAACTGGTCTGTATATTTTGTCTGCACTTTTTAATACTACGGGGAGAGTTATGGTATGGTATGAGTCGACTTTGGTTTCTACTGCACCTTGCAGCTCATTGGACAGTTTTATAGAGACCTACTACACCAATTGACGCTTTCATTACTAACCAAAATTATAGTATGACTCACATACATTCGGACATACAGAAAAGAAGTATCAACACGTAAACCACTTATATCTTAAACGATTAAGCAATAAATTTCTGAAAAAAGATTTCCCAAATACGAGATGACATTTCCATGGCATAAACTAAATAACTTACTTACACAGGTTGCTTTTACGACAAAACTTGATTAAACTGTTTGAGATGTATAGATCAAAATAACACGTTTCCTGATAAAGCAGATATTTCACGGTGGAAAAAAACTAAATTTTAAAGTGAAATAGTATGCAGGCCAACACCGAAGAACAATATTTTTGTATACAAACAACTTGTAACATAAACATTTCAATGACAGTTTATAACCAGCTGTTAGTTTAACCAGCACTGAAAATACTTTGAATTGCTAGCGTCGACTGATAGACTTTTTAAAAATTGAAACTTAATTTCTAAAAAACTGAAACCCTAAATTAAAATTATGGCTTCGACATTCCCTAGTTCTCAAAATTATCTTTCTTTCAACACAAAAATCATGAAAATCGGTCAAGTTGTTGATTCAGAATCGTGAAATAAAAAAAACCCTGTTTCGTTTTAATATTATAGATATAGATTTAATTTTAAAACAAGTAATATATTGCTGTTCTGTCTTTTGTTAAGCTTCTATTAAAATATTATTATAATACTGTCATCACTGATATTTTTTTTGGTTTTTTTTAAACCCTTGTATTTTTTATGGTGTCACACTTCGACAAGGTAGTATGAAAAATTGCAAAAAAAAATAGTAAAACCTTTTTTTGTTTGGCAATAAATACTTGAAAGAACTTGTAAGGAATAATTTTAAATACTCAATTGGTCTTTTCACACTTGTTGAATATTTTAATTACTTTATTGCACATTCACAAATACCCCGTGATTTTTTATCTCGGGGTAATTGTGAACTTCAAAATGGGGTAAATGTGAACGTCATTCCCATACCTAGTGTACCTGTTGCTCGAATTCAAGCAATTGCTAATTATCACAGGCGTTATTTTAAAACAAATCCCACTGTCCTCCCATACCCCATAAGCACATACAAAAACAGGCACATAACCTATATTTTCAATGGGTATGTGGGAGTAAACAAACAGTTAGCCCAAACATTTTAGTCTGTTTTCACTTTTTTATCTTTTATCTTTTTATAAACAAGTGTGTTTTTATTTAGAACAAGAAAATTTGTATTTGTTGTCCATTTTTTGAGCTCATAATAAAGGTTTAAAAACAATTTTGGCGTTTTAAATTTTACCTTGTTTTTTACAAATTTCAGGAATCTGTGAATAAGATTTTGGAAGGGGCAATTGTGAATAATAAGACATGAACAATTTTTCTTTAGCTGGGGTAATTTTGAACGGGATGAATTATACTTCATTCTCCAATCCCCCATGTCTATCCTAATGCATTCCAAATGATATTTCTGATGGCATTCACAATTGCCCCAAAATTCATATGATTTGAAAAACCCTTGAGGGTAATTGTGAACGGCTTATAACATTTTTGTTTTTTAATGAGATCATCTGAAAACTTGTATGGTACATCCTGAATAATGTAGAATTCAAAATATTTCTCCTCCAGGGCAAAAAAAATATAACTTTTTTCTTTATCGACGGTTTTCCTCAAATTTATAAAAAATCATTCACAATTACCCCGGTCAACCCGATAGGCTGAACCTTAAGACCTAGGCTACGATTTAAGTCAATAACTTAAGTTAAAATATTGGTTTTTGGCTACAGGCCTAGGTCTATTTAACTTAACTTATCTGAAAATAGTTTATTAGTTCTTAAATGAAACTTCATAACTTAGGCTTATGTTAAGCCAAGTTAGGCTGATAATAACTGCGCAGCATTACAAATTGGCTTGTGTGTTCTTAATATTCCAAACAAAATACAATAGATAAGACTTAAAGGCAATAAAGCCCTAAGTCTAGAAATATTTTCGATTCTAGCCTTACTGCCTAGTTTATTGCTTTAAGATTAGTTTTAAGGTTCTAATTACAGTATGATTTACATTCTAACACACGAACGGGAACGGTACATCATAAGGATGGAAAATAATATTATGAAGAGAATGAAAAGATTAGTTGACTCACCTTTGGTTATGTTCCATTGGCTCACAAGCACTTTTGTAGCAGTTAGTCTTCTTAAATAAATTTTCTAAAATCGTACAGGCACTATTAAATTAACTATAAACAAAAACACAATTGAATATTGAAATAAGTATTTCACTTGATTGGAAATACTTTATGACTAAAACTCTGGTATTGTAATAATGCGAGTAACAAACGACGCAAAATGACAAACTGAACTGAGTAGAGTCTAACTGACACTGACAAGTGACAAACACAAACACAAAGAAAGAAGAAAGAGGTTAGGATTTTGATTTTATTTTAGTGGTGGATCTTGGGGTCTGCACTGAGCTATAATTCTACCGTCTGCCGTCTGGTGTCGCTTGGTCGAACTGCATCATGGGAACTCGCACTGTTGGTTTGACGGGTCGCCGGAATGGTCGCCCCCGGAAACATCACCCCCCAGGCTAAACGTGACGCCACGAAACCAGACAACCGGCTGGTATAAAATCTTTGTCCGCGACCGGAATCGTACCCCCCAAGGGCTTGACAAGTATTTTATCAAAGTCTAGTTGATATGAACTAATTATGTTATTAATTTTAATTCGAACAAGTAGAAACGGAAAGGTCTCCCCCGGCAAGACATCCCCTATGTACACCCCGGAATCGTCCCCCCCTGAAACGCTACCCCTATAAGTAGGGCTGGGCTGCTCGGCAGCCTACCTGCTGCCTGTCCTCCCCAGCCCATTGTTCTGAGGGTCGGCCGCTAGTTCATTATTACTGTCGCTTGGACAACCACTTTTCCACAGAAAAAAATAACAGACGTTGTGGTGGAGTATCACTCAGTAGATTTAGATGTGTATAAACTTCTAAGACAACTAAATAATAAGAGCATAGTTTGACTTAAAAAAATGATTATTTTATACTCAATTCATAAAAAAACTACCAGCGATAATGCGTATACATTTTCTGTTGCATTAAATAGTAGTTATACTTATCAACATCAGTAAACTCACCTTACACCCTATGGTAATTGTTAAGCAACATATTCGTTTAAAATATATTAATTTCTAAATGTATTAAAAATAAATCGTATTGCTTTAGGTTTGGCCACGATTTAATTAATAATTCAAAAATTAGAAACATATTATTATAGGTTATAAGAGTAAACATATTAATATCTTTTAGAGGATTAATCCCTTAAATTTAACGAAATAATTAATTGTTAGTAATTACAAATATGTAAATTATACTATTCTAAAGGTTATGCCAAAAAGTATCTTAATCCAGAAACATCTTAGGCTAGATTCATATCACTGGAATAGAGTCAAAATATAATGAAAGTATAATAAAAACATCAGAATCACTTTAAATCGAGAAGATTACTTGCAATCAGTGTTGAAATACCAATAAATTAGTTTTGTTATAAGATGTATATGTTTAGAAAACCGTTTTGCTACTGAAGTTTGCAAAATTATGTTTCACTAGTGAACCTGTGCGGCTCAATGCCCCGCAAAATAACAAATATGAATTTAGAAAACAAATTCATCGTATTAGGCCTATATATTGACTCGACGTCGAAAATTAAATACAGTAATAATGAAGCCTTGGAAGGGAATCAGTCCAGCCATGTTCTAGTTGTATATGTATTATATTTAGTAAATTAATAAGTGTTCAAGTTCAAGTATGTTATAGGCAGCGAGCAAGGTTGTAGGGTAGTATTTTTTTAAAGATTTTTAAAACACATTTAACAAAACATTTGATCATATCAAACAAATAGGCCTATGTAGCATATTTTGAGGGTCATAAAAATGCTGCTTGAAGAAAACACACTTTTAAAAATAAACACTAAAAAACTATATTTTTATCACAAAAGCATTTCCATGAATACTACGATTTTAGCCTTAAAGTTACCTTCAGGAAGATTACCCTGGTCAGAGATTTCCGTAACGAATATGCATATCCTATTAAAAGATGTAGCCTTACTTAAAACAACACATAATATAGCGCTGCAAATGCCAAAGGTAACAGAAATTAGCATCTTTCCATGTTAAAAGGCAAGTTTGTTTCAGACGGTTAATTTTTATCCTCGAAATCAAAAAATGTCCCAACTCACTTGTTCCAGCTAAGACTTTACATTATATTACGATGTTAGACCTAACCATTCTGATCACATGAAGCCTTGTGCCATTATTGAGGCCCTTTTTGATGTATTGATATTCCTCATCAATAAAACCACTGCCCCTTTTTATTAGTCTAATCTGTGTCTTGGCAATCCACTGACCTCTATATTTAAACACTCAGTTGGATTTTCTAGATGGGTGTCTCCGCCTTCGTCTGTTTTCAAGGACCCACTATTCTTCCCCTTCGTATACTGACAATTAATTACCTGACTTGTCAAGTTCATGTAGTAATTCATTAATACTGTTAGTTTATAAAGAAAATTAGATAAAATACTTGGCTTGGTGCTTTCATAACTGCAAACTCAAAATACACCCACAAATGAAAAAGATTCAAGATATTGGTTAAAAAAAAACTATGTTTGTGTAATAACATTATTCACATGAAGTAGATGATTTGTTTGATTTGTCGATCAGCTGTTTAGTTTCAAATGAATTAATAATGTCAAAGATTTGTGATTTAAATACACAAATTATTATAGTAAAGTTTTCTAAATCATGGTAACTTATCCTCCACTAAATTTTACTATTCCCAGCATTAAAATAAAGTAGTAAGATCCATTATGGGTAAACTGTAAGGCACACAATCCTCGATTGAAATGTAGTAGATATACATTAAGAGTCATAATACACTTAAATTATTATGTAGTAGACTTTGACTATTTTCAAGTAACAAACATATGTTTCTGTAAATAAAAATTATGTCCCATGTTATCCTTATGGAGAAATACGAAACTTAAAAGGGCTTCCAGGGCCTCAATCTCTCATTATTTCCCTAAAATGAAAGTTTCCTGCACAACTTCACGTTACCCTCTTTCCAATGACACCAAAAACATGTCAATCGTTTCAATAGTTTCGGAGGAGTAATTGTCACAAAAAACCTGCTTGCGTATTAAATAAGTACTAGTGAACCTGTGCGGCTCAATGCCCCGCAAAAACATACGAATTTAGAAAACAAATTCATCGTGTTATATATTGACTCGTCGAAAATTAAATACAGTAATAATAAAGCCTTAGAAGGGAAGCAATCCAGCAATTTTCTAGCTGTATGCGTATTATATTTAGTAAATTAATAAGTGTTTAAGTTCAAGTATGTTGCAGGGTAGTTATTTTTTTAAAGATTTTTAAAAACACGTTTAACAAAACATGTTATCATATGAAAACAATAGGCAGTGAATGTAGCATATTTTGAGGGTCATAAAATGCTGCTCGAAGAAAACACTTTTAAAAATAAACACTAAAAAACAATATTTTTTTCACAAAAGCACTTCCATAAATACTACGATTTTAGTCTTAAAGTTACCTTCAGGAATATTACCCTGGTCAGAATTTTCCGTAATGAATATGCTTATCCTACTATTAATAGATGTAGCCTTACTTAAAACAACATATACAGTATATAGTTGCTCATGACTGAAATTGGTCTGGGTAAGAACAGTGCTGCTCTTTAATTAAAGTGCTTTTGCTGCAAATGCCAAATATAACAGAAATTAGCATCTTTCCATTTTAAAAGGTAACTTTGATTCAGACGGGCAAATTTTTTATCCTCGAAATCAAAATATGTCCCTACTCACTTGTTCCATGTTAGGACTTTTACTTTACATTGTTGTTAACCGTTCTGATCACATAAAGCCGCGTGCCATTAATGAGGCCCTTTTTGATTTATTAATATCAATAAAACCACTGCCTCCTTTTATTAGTATAATCTGTGTCTTGGCAATCCACTGACCTCTATATTTAAAAACTCAGTTGGATTTTCTAGATGGGTGCCTCTGCCTTCGACTGTTTTCGATAACCCACTCTTCCCCTTGGCATACTGACAATTAATTACCTAACTTGTAAAGTTCATGTAGTAATTCATTAATACTGTTAGCTTATAAAGAAAATTAGATAAAAGGTACTTGGCTTGGTGCTTTCATAACTAACTGCAAACTCAAAATACACCCACAAGTAAAAAAGAATCAAGTTATTGGTAAAAAAAACTATGTTTGTGTAAAAACAATATTCACATGAAGTAGCTGATTAGTTTGTTTTCTCGATCAGCTGTTTCATTTCTAATAAATTAATAATGTGATTTTAAATACATCAATTATTATAGTAAAGTTTTCTAAATATGGTAACTTATTCTCAACTAAATTTTACTATTCCCAGCATGAAAATTAAGTAGTGAGATCCATTATGAGTAAAGTTTAAGGCACACAATCCTTGATTGAAATGTAGTATACATTAACAGTCATAATACACATAAATTATTATGTAGTAGACTTTGACTATTTTCAAGTAACAAACATATGTTTCTGTAAATAAAAATGATCTCCCTTGTTATCCTTATGGAGGAATACGAAACTTTAAAGGGCCCCAGGGCCTCACTCTCTAATTATTTCCTCAAAAAGAAGGTTTCCTGCACAACTTCACGTCACGCTCTTTCCAATGACATTCACGATCTAAATCACCATTCAGGTAAACCCTCATGTTAACCCTCAATGTCAGCATTTTTATTTTAGGCCATAAATAAGATGACTTGAGACATGGTTTGACCTCATCAGCGCGGGTTCCACGGGGCACTACAGGCAGAGTTTGCCTAAAATCGCCAGCCAGGAGAACCGTGATACCGCCCATCAGATGGTTACAATTTCTTAAGTCACGGAGTGTTCTGTCCAATGCTTCGATAGCTCCTTTATGGGCCATGGTACACTCATCCCATACTATTAATTGAGTTTCTCTCAGTACTTGTGCTAGGCTGCATTGCTTTGATATGTTACACATTGGTGTTTCTGTGTGGTTCAAATTAAGAGGTATCTTGAAAGCGGAGTGTGCGGTTTTTCCCCCATCAAGCAATGTTGCTGCAATGCCTGAGGAAGCAACTGCGATAGCGATTTTCCTTTCACTTCTCACTTTGGCCAGTAATAAATTGATTAAAAATGTTTTACCTGTTCCACCAGGAGCATCCAGGAAAAAGAGGTGCCCTAATTCTGATGTAATACTACTTGTGATTTCCTTGTAAACTTTATGTTGATCCTGATTTAACTTTGCGGCATTTACAGCAACTGCATCAGATAGTTGGGCTACATCATAATTGAGTTCCCTTAGAAGTTCTCGGTTGGTTGTCACACTATGCTCACGTGATGGGGTAGGAAGGCCGTAATGTTTGAGTGAGTTTCCAGAAATCGAATAAACCAACTCTTCAAGCAAAACCAAACACCTGTTGTAAACAATGTCCATAACTTGCTCAACATCATCAAAATCTTTACCTACTGACCTCCTTATATCATCTGCCAAACTCTCTTTATGATTATCCCATAGTTCCATGGGGTTTCCTACTTGACAAAACAGCAGCATGGTAGCTAACAGCTCACGGATCTTATAAGGGGAATCTGAAAGGGAAGCTTCCTCTAGTGTGTTATTCCAGTGAGAGTCGTCCTCGAGTAACCCAAGCGCGCTGCAAGCTGCCTTAAAGGTTGGATGAACAACCCCTCTAACAGTCTTGAGACATTCGAATGACGTGGGCCCTCTGACTTCGTGTAGTAAAATACGGAGGTAGTAGCATTCAAAATTGTTGGGGTGTATAGTGTATACCCTTCCTAAGACATGGTCCTTTTTATTCCAACGTGGCTCTGCACAGGAAGTCCTTGCTTCCTTCTTACAAACTTGTTGGATTTCCATACATAGTATGCTGGAACCTCACAGTAAAGAAGACCTTTAGCGAAGTCATCATGCTGGCACAATTCAAAAAACCCAATAAGAGTGGTTTTAGCTGGGTTATTGACTCTATCAGTGATATTAGTTGCTGTAAAGTACACTCTTTGCCCATTTTCGAGATGTACAGCATGGTGAAATACTGGAGGAAAGCGTTCATGTATAGGGAAACAGGGAAACAAAATATTCTCCAAGCTGCTTCGGAGCTGCTTATGTAACGCCCCGATTCATACCGAGTCACTTCGTCAAGTTGGTCACTTAGAGAACACTGCCTGGTCACTTCCTTTATTTACATACTTACAAACATATTTTATTGATTTAACAGAATTACAATATTCTACATTGATATGTGCGTTGAATGTACGGGAAAGTACAGGATTGTAGGGCACTACCCACCTATTGTCCAAAGTCATGTTGCTAATTTTGACTGTATGTCCACCGTCATTTGAGGCTCGTCTGCGGTACTTGGGGTAACCATCATCCCCAGTCTGAGTTTCTTTAAGAAGAGGTCGAGGGTATTGTTTGCTACACGATCCCTTCCCATGCACGGTGATTTCTTGTTTAATTCACCACAAGGGCCATGAATCATTGTGGATTTAACAATGTTGTGGAGTTTTGTATCTGCTTCAGGGTCTGGTATTTCAGCGCAAATGACTTGATCGATTTTTTCAGGCTTGATTTTGGTTTTCAACCATAGAAGGATATGGGCATGGGGTAGTCCCCTCTTTTGCCACTCGATGGTGTACATGAAACATAAGCTCGGCCCAAAAATGCCAACCTTTGTTAGTAAATTGATCATGGATTTTACTTTAAGGTGAAATACACGACTGATTAAATCATGGCGGTCTTGAGGCTTTTGTCCATCAAACAGATTTTCAGTTATTTCATCCCACTTAGGGTTGCATGTAAATGTGATGAACAGATCTGGCCTTCCATAGTGCCGCACGTAGGTCATGGCGTCCTGTGTCCGCTCGTGCATGTACCGCGCCCCACCAGTGAATGTTGAAGGCAAGATCACTGCTTGTCCTAGGTCTTCTGGATTTGTGTCACCTTTCCCGACTGCATCTTTTACGTGAACGTAGTTTTCAGCCCGAAGTTTTTTCTGATTATTTCTAATGAAGCTTAATCTCTCGGTTTCAATTTTGGCGTACATGTCAACCATGAACTGATTAAGTAGACCACGGAAATAATGCAAGTAATTTATTTCTTCACTTAAAACCATTAATCGAAAACAATAATAGCTTGCAGCAGAAACTGTTTTCTGCAAATGAGTCTTTGTAACAGGGTCATACTGAGAAATGGATATGGAATAGCCATCTTCACCATTGCAGAACATTAGAGGATACTGCAATGCATCGTAAGCCCTGTGCGTTTCTGAAATGCGCTGAAGTTTATTGTCCCTGCCCTTAATTAAAATATCTCTCTTACCAAACTCTTGGCCAACAACCACTGCACCAACTTCTCCTGATACCGGTGCATTGTACCTGCCCCTGTGGGCATTAGTAGGTTTTTTATCAGCATGAATGACGACTTGGAATTCACTACTATCTTCTGACATATTTTCAATAGCGCATTTAAAGTCCATAACATAAGTATTAAAATTATGAAGCATGTTTTGAATCATGTGGACTAATGCTGGTTTGATTCCTGGGACCTTGTCACAGCGTGCAGTTGTTTCCTTATTGTCATCGCCAATAAAATATAGCTGTAAAAACTGATGATCATCGTTGTTTGATGAAGGTAGCAGGCTACCAATTAAATGATATACTTGTCCTTGTACCTTAAATGTAGGCATAAAGCCGCTTTCAAAAATTTGTTTAGCTCCAAAGGACGTCATTTGGAAAGCACTATTATACTTTCTGGAGTTGCTGAGGAAGTGTTCACTTTCGGGATGACCACCGACAATGAGGCTGTGAAGAGGTTCAGGTCGTTTTTCAAGGCGGTTAATAGAAACTTTTCCATTGTCACAACACAATCCGTTGGATTCGTTTTTCCATTTTAGAGCTTTACAATGATTGCATAAAACTTCCATGGGTCCTAACGAAATCATTTTATCCGATTCATAACAAATATTAGGGTCATATTGGAATCCAGAGTTTGCGTTTGCAGACCACGTCTTGTTTTTACGCTGCTGGCGCTTTTCATGATTTTTATCATATTTTGAAACAGCAGCCCGGTTCACTTCAGGTTAATTTTTTGTATACTTCGTGACAGCTAATCGGTGTGCTTCTGGATTTTGCTGAGTATACTTTGCGACAGCTACGCGGTGTGCTTCTGGATTTTGCTGAGTATACTTGGCAACAGCCGCACGATTAACTTCCGGGTTTTGCTGAGTATACTTGGCAACAGCCGCACGATTAACTTCCGGGTTTTTCTGAGTATACTTGGCAACAGCCGCACGATTGACTTCCGGGTTTTGCTGAGTATACTTGGCAACAGCCGCACGATTGACTTCCGGGTTTTGCTGAGTGTATTTCGCCACAGCAGCTCTGTTGACTTCTGGGTGTGTTATTTTATATTTAGCTGCAGCATCACGCAGTTGTTTTAAACGTGGTGCATAAGAAAATTGCCCTTTCCGCTTGGTTCGTTTCTTTTTTGATTTTACTTTGTCTTGTTTAGCTGTATTTTCGGGTTGTTCAATATTTTCCGTGTAACTGTCATAAGACTGAAAATTATTTGTTTTTTGATTTACATGCTCAAGTAGGCCTAGTTCTTTTTCATCATGTAAAATGTCTCTAATGTGACTTATCCTGATGGAAGTTTCAACAGGTTGTGAAGTTGCAATTTGCTTTAACCGTTTAGCTTTAGATTGTTCTATGCTGTATTCAAAGTTCCCCCCTTCATTTTCAGTGCATTGTGAAACTGTTTTCCGATACGGTTTGGGTGGAATTTCTGGTGCCTTTTGATGGTTATTTTCAAGGACAATATTGAACTTCGTCGATGAGTCATGATCATTTTCAGTATTATGAGTTGGCTCAAGAACATCAAAGTGTCCACTACTGAGATTACCAGAGAACAGTATATGATACTCAGTTGCTGTTCCCTCAACACCAAAGCTCTGCAGTAAATGACCATCATGGTATACTCTGAATACGCAGTGAAAGAATTCAGATGCGGCAATCAACTCACATGCTGATCCGTAAGTCGATGGTGTCAGCATCTCATGGCGGTAGTGTTCAGGGGAGATATAATTATTCCCTTTAATATCATGTGTTAAAATTTGGAATTTTGCCCAATTGGTAGAGACATAGTTAACTATTTTCTCTCTTACGTAATCGGTGTATAAATTATTTCCATAAACCGAGTAGCATATGGAATGAAAGAGGCAGGAACCATCTGGAGGCATGTGAATAACTTTAAACTTCAAGTGTTTTTTTCCAAATATTGTCAATTTTGTATCCATGTCAAAAAAATAAAAATAAATTAAAAGAAACCAATACAAATAAGGTACTTACGTATTAAACGGAGGCCACATTTTGTCAGCGCGCTGCGGCGGTTATGTTAGGTTGGGTTATCATAATAGAAAGTATAACTCGTCTGGTATCGATTCATAACGAAGCGAGGAAAGTCCTACGGTCCTACACACATAATATTTACGATAACCCAACCTAACATAACCGCCGCAGCGCGCTGACAAAATGTGGCCTCCGTTTAATACGTAAGTACCAAAAATAAAACTGTTAACAAATAAGAAATTAATAAAACACTGAAATTGTGTGAAGTTAAATTTTAACCTGTCACACCACTGCACAAAATAAAGATCATAAATATAAACAAAACAAAGATTAATTTATTATTTGTTTACAATTTTATTTTAACAGATGTTTACATTAAGGACAGTTTCTTCTTCTGTGTTAAAGTAAAAGGTCTACAGTTTCTATAGTCAATGATTTTGACAGCTGGGTTCCTACTGTAGGCTACTGTATAAAGATCATTGACTATAGAAACTGTAGACCTTTTACTTTAACATAATGATGTTTAAAAAATAATAGTGCTGCACCCTGTTGGTAATCCCTGTAACTTTAATGCTATTGAACATCATAGAACAGAACCAACTTGTTTAATTGAAACAGCTGTTAAGATTCATTAATTCCTTTTAAATATGAAAAATCATAAGGTTAACATGGGAAACTCCAGAGCCACTGGGGCGGAGCCCTAAAGCCCGATCAGAATAAAAACCACTTAGTTTTCCTATTTAATGCCCAAAGAATCAGTGTACCGAATTTCAGCCTCCTAGGTAAATGGGAAGTGGGAGAATTAGTGATGAGTGAGTGAGTGAGTGAGTGAGTGAGTGAGTCAGTCAGTGAGGGCTTTGCCTTTTATATATTTAGATATTCAACCAGATTTACATAATTTGATGCTTTGGTTATGTCAACAGTAATACATAAAATATTTACAAAATTCCTTATAGGCCTAACAAGCACAACTTCACGTTACATTCTTTCCAATGACACGAAAAACATGACAATCGGTACAGTAGTTTCGGAGTTTCGGAGGAGTAATTGTCACAAAAAATCTGCTTGCGTATTAAATAATTATTATATATATATATATATATATATATATATACGTCTGTGAACGCGAAAACGTGAATAATTTTTGTCCGATTTTGATGAAATTTGATTTGAAGGTGTAAGGCGGGATAAACTTGAATGAGTTCACGAACCAGCATGATCGGAGCATGGGAACGGGGTTTTACGGGGGTTTTTATGGGGTACCTTCAAAACACAAAATTTCCCAATTTCGCTTTAGACCTTTTTAAATAGCTTAAATCCAAATAATTTAGTATTCCAAAGTGTTTTTGTACCGTATATTGGTAACGGAGAAAATTCAAAAAATTGTAAATTTTAAATTCCGATGTTATTCTTATGATGAATATTGTAAAATGTTGTAGTTTGCTTGTTTATGGATATATTTCGATCAAACTTGGCAAATTTATTTATTTTATACTAAGCTATTATTATTTTACTAAAAAACACATTTCATTAGTTTCCTTGTAGCAGCAAACCTAGGTATTTATTAAACCTAATGTTAAATCTATATATTAATACGCAAGCAGTTTTCTTTCCACAGTCATAACTCAATAACGGCTTGATGGATTTTAAAGTTTAAGGTGTAAAATTAATGGTATTTTCACGTAGATGTGCAAATACGTCTCAGAATAATTAGAAAGGGCACCACTAAAGTACACTTAAGGGCTAAAGTTTGTAAGGCGGCGCTATTTGTTGACATTTGATCAAACTCATTTCCATTTGTTTACTAATGGACGTAGTTTGAAATAGGTTTGAAGGGTAACCACAGACTGCAGGTCTTAAAACTCCAGAGCAAAGCTGGAATTTATATTTTGTTTCAATCTGTTAACTAAGTCTGGTTCATAATGAAGAGTTTCCTGTCAATACTAGACAACAAAGTGTTTAAGAATAAATATTTAGTAAATATTTCATTCTTTTTGTATATGGTTAACTTGATTTTCCTTACGTCGTATAATACTGATTATCATGTAGTTACAGTTCGATGTGATGAAGTGAATGTTTAAAAGTGATTATTCACAGGGCGGTTATCCGTTACATTACCAGATTATCATGTAATTTACAATGTGTATCAAAACGCCAATTCCTTTATAGTGTTTTTTTGTTGTTTGGTTAACTTTTTTATTTCATTTCAATCTAAAATAAATGCCGCCAGTACGACGAAGTACTGTGAGTGGCTGGAGGGAACGCGAACATGATTGCTTGCATCAACCTCTCAATTGCACATTTTATGGGTACATAGTGGTAGTACCGTTGTGATAGTCCAATCTCGGACAAATGAACGTTAAATGTTTACATTGTAGTGGCTTACATATTTTTAAGCTTAAAAATACTGGCCGAGACAGTTAAGTTTTTACTCTTTGTTGCCATAAATGAAAGGTTCGTTTACCTCATTTGTGCAATTCACCATACCTTCAGGTTCTTATTGGAAACTCCCAATCTGAAAATAGGACTGTGAGACTTATATCCAGAAATTATTTGGATAAAGTTCGTCAATTCTGTCTTTACCATGGTCAGCTCCGAAGCTCATTAAGATGAGAAAGTTCCACAGGGGATCTACAATTTTAAGATCCGTGACACGTTTTACCACCGAGTGGGTCCTCTAATTCCTCAAGAAGGTGATGATCCTGAATTTGCACAGATATATAAGTAAGTAGGACAATGTACTAGAACACAAAGGAGAATTAAGCACAATTCAAACAAAAAATCCAATGAAAAAATATGCGGGAAATAGGGTTACAATGCCAACCCATTTGCAAATCTTTGAAGACTGTGGCAGACATTATGTAGGGACGAGAGCTCCGAGGAGTCAAGTGAGATTCTTATGTACATAATAAGAGACAGAAGAAGTGTCTTACAATGGTGCTACCTGTGTCGCGGCAATTTTTAAAGCTGAAAACAAAGCACCACCTGGCCAAATAAATAGTATAGTTTTTTTTCCAACACTAATCTATATATTATACGCAAGCAGTTTTCTTTTCACAGTCATAACTCGATAACGGCTTGACGTATTTTAACGTTTGATGTGTCAAACTAAAGGCATTTTCACGTAGATGTGCAAATACGTCTCAGAATATTAAGAAAGGGCGGCACTTAAGTACAGTCAAGGGCTAAAGTTTGGGAACGGCGGCGCTATCTGTTGACATTAGATCAAACCATCAAACTCAATTACCTTTGTTTACAACTAAATATATGGACGTAGTTTGAAATAGTTTTTAAGTTTAACCACAGACTGCAGGACTTATTACTTCCAGAGCAAAGCCGGAATTGTATATTTTTATTTAAACATCTGTTAACTAAGTCTGGCTCATAAATAAAGAGTTTCCTAGCAAGACCTAACGACAAAGTATTATATAGCCGTTATTTTAAAACGAATGACAGTCATTATTTCCGATGACTTTAAAAGAGTCGACTCAAAGATTATGGAGATACTGAAGATGTACATAGTTCGATTTAATCAAAATGTATTTTAATATATTATTATTTTTCAAAAGCTTTTTAGTGTTTTTTTAGTGTTTTCTACAAATGTTTCCCACTCATAGCCGCATTAGGATGTCCATAACAAGGATTATAAATAATAAAAAGAATTATTTCCACTTTTAGCGAATTTCCCATATAGGGAATAAGCTATTACCGTAGTACTCATGGTAAGACCTGGACCCGGGACCGAGGCCAAAAACACCATCCGTTCAAATTCATATATATATATATATATATATATATATATATATATATTTATATATGTGTCCGTTAGCGCGATAACTCGAACAAAACTCATCCGATTTTGATGAAATTTGGTACAAACATGTAAACTAACGTTTATTCGAACGAGTTCGCGAACCAGCATGATCGGACTATGGGAACAGGTGTTTATGGGGGGTTTTATGGGGTAAAAATTGGTTTTTCCCATTTTTAACCCTAAAAACTTAAAATTTAACATTTTCTTTCCAAACCATTTTGTAGAGCTTAAAAAAACAAATAATTTAGTGTGTTGAAGCGTTGTTATGCGCCTAATGGTTACGGAGAAAATTCCAAAAAACTGTATATTTAAAATTCCCATGTTATTCTTATGGAGAATAAATAAACTGTTGTAGTTTGCTTGTTTATGAATATATTTTGATGAAATTTGGAAAATGCATTCATTTCATTCTAAACTATTAACATTTTACAAAAAAAAACACATTTTACCCTCCCTGTTGCAGCAAACCTAAGTACTCGTTAAATTAATGTTATTTAAATAGGGAATAAATGTGATATTTTTAAGGAGACATTTTTGTATAAATCCAATCAAGCAAATGGAAATTCGCTTAGTCTGCAGGTTTGCTGCGGCGGGGGTATTTTTACTTGGTAATCCTACTAATATTATAAATGTGAAAGTTTGTGTGTTTGTTTGTATGGATGTATGTATGGATGTATGTTTGTGACAAGTGAACGCGAAAAATACTGGTCGGATTGGGCTGAAATTTGGCATGATGATAGCTCACATTCCCGATTAACATATAGGCATATTCGATGGTTATATGCACAAACATTGTATGTCCAATTTTTTTCACTTTTGACATTTTTACATATTTGGAAAGCTGTAGTCTTCATCTTTCAGATCACACATATTGTATGTCCATATTACAATAGGAAAAATTAATATAAATTCTCAAAAAAAAAGTGTTCACTTTGGTATGGTGTAATTTTATCCTGCACACTTGTAGCATGTCCAATGATTGCAGTACCAGCTGAACAGAGAAAACTCCTTTAGAGCACAGATATAGTATCTTTGGACTTGCAATGATTGTGCATGAAAATACAAGGCCTAATATCTCTGGTATTTGTTTTTCATCTTGTAGTATGTCCAAAAATCTGATGATCTCAAGTGCACTCTTATAGTATGTCCACATTTTATTTTACAATTAGGTTAGGTTTAGGACATACGGCATCTGTGCACAACAGAACATAACACCAAAAAAGAATCCGTGAATTGGCTAAAGGTAAAGTGGTCCGGGTTTCAAAAAGCAAACCCCTTTGAAATTCTATACAAGTACGAACTTAACAAGGAAATATAGTTTTTGACTCTTGATGTACGAATGGATTCCGACACCATTTGTCTGGGAACAACAACTTCTCAGTCCGAAGTACACCGAGCCTATTCCGGTTTCCAGCGCCAAGAAAAAGGATGTGATGTACCTACTTAAAGCGGGTGTAATCCCAGAAGCATTCACGCATTTTGTCACTGAAATCCCTAGTTTGGGATCGGCAAAAGATATTGTACTTTACGTCATAGAGGAAGAAGAAGGAAACAAGCCTCTCACTGAAGTTACCAAAAAGAAAGAAGGAAGACGCAGTAGAAGAGATGTTATAGGGCAAGAAACCAGAAAAAGAAGTAATGTAAAGAGACCAAGAAAACCAAGGAGGCTAAAAAAACACAGAAAATAAAAGAAATTAAAACTTCATAAGAAAATAAAGTAATGTGTCTAAAGGACCTCACTGTTGAATAAACCCCATAAAGACTGACTCAACATAATACAGTTTGTACTGTTTTTTTTTTTTTTTTTTTTTTTTTTTTTTTTTTTTTTTTTTTTTAAAAAGAGGTTGGCGGCCTCTTTTAACCTTGCATCTGCCCGTCCACATAGACTAAGCGCCCGTGCGTGGATCGTTTACAGCAAAGCAAGGAGTGAGCCGGTACAGTACAAAGGTGAACTGTACTGATAAAATGTTATCGGCAGTGACCAGGATCCGAACCCACGACATCGCTGCCTTGGGCCCGAAGTCCGCGACGCTACCGACTGAGCCACCGACTCACTAATTAAACTGTATTGGTACCATTTTACAAAAGGCACTACCTGATTTATTTCGTGCTTTGTTTAATGTTTCGTTTAGGCCTATTTGTGTTTGAGTTTCTAATAGCTGGTAGGCCAAGCAATTTTATTTTTTAAATGTTAAAAATAAAAGATAAAAGTAGTCTACAATGTAAGACAATAACAGTCATGGGCGCCCGCAGGATTTGGAACAGAGGGGTGCAAAATATAGGTCCAACGAACCTCCAGGGGTTCGGGGCCTTCCCCGGGAAAAAATCTGAAAATATAGTGTTTTAAAACATATTTTTACGCTATTTTGTAACACATAAAACCAAAACAAAATAGTACATTGGGCATCAAGGACGGTCACCTGAGGGAGTAATAGTTTTTTATGCCAACATTAAAAATTAACCAATTATAAAGAAAAAAAAATATTGTTGAATAAAGCCTAGATAACAGCCAAGAAAGTTGATGTTTTGTTTTCTGAATAGTTTTGTTAAAGTATGAAAGTATACAAAGTATAAAAGATTTTTACATCTGTGAGTCAGTGAAAAACTAAAAAAACTAAAAAAAAAAAACTAAAACTTAAAACTACTGGTTTGATTTAAACATCAATTTAAAACATTTTTTAGACATGACCATTTTGAACATACTTTTATAAATTCCTCAAAACCCAAGTGATCACAGAAGATTATGTGTTATTTATTTCAAATTTTTTTAGCCAGGGGTGCCCATCATAACAGTTGTTTAAAGTTTTCATTCCTTACTAAAACCATCTAGGGGCAGTTTTTGTATTGCACACTCGTAGCATGTCCATAAATCTGCGCGTTCATAAGTGCACACATATAGTATGTCCAACATGGTTTGATTTACAAATTATTTGTAAAAATGTGGCTTGAACAAAGATAAAACTATTTATGTAGATGCATTTTTAATAAATGTGGCCAATAAAATTTATTCATTTAAAAAATTTAACAGTTTTAGTTTAAGTTTCCCCCATAATACAAACTTTGTTTTTGCGGTTTCCGAAAGTTTACGAAAATGGACATACAACTATTGTGCTTATAACCATCGATATTCTTATTTCAAAAATCCTTTCGGGCTCCGCCCCAGTGGTTCTGGAGTTTCCCATGTAAACCTTATGAGAAATGGAATTATTGAATCTTAACAGCTGTTTCAATTAAACAAGTTGGTTCTGTTCTATGATGTTCAATAGCTTAAGTTACAAGGATTACCAACAGGGTGCAGCACTATTATTTCTTTTACATTTATGACAACAGCTAATTTGCAACCAAAAGGTGAGTGAGCGTAGCGAACGAACTTCAACCTGGAGGCGAGTTAGCGTAGCGAACGAGCTAACCTGAAGGCAAGTGAGCGCAGCGAACGAGCTCCAACCTAATGTTGAGTGAGCGTAGCGAACAAACTTCAACCAGGACGTGATTGAGCCATGCGAACGAGATAATCTTGAAAATTAAGAAGTTAAACGGAGCAAAGCCCGCGGGTTACAGCTAGTGTTCTATAAATTTCCTATGTTTCCATAGTTAGCAAATCGGCTCTTTCAATGATATAATCGGCATAGGGTTAATTTTAATTTTTTTGTATATTAAATTGACCAGGCTTTCTCGCTTTTTTCCATTGTAATATTTACGAAAACACAAATCCAAATAGTAAACATTTCACTTCAACCAAGTCTTTTGTAACACAGTGACTTTTCCTTAGATTGCAACAATAGTATATTTCGTACCTAGGGCCGAAAATGAGGTTTGCCGGCTCGAGATAGATTTAAGTTCGAGACGAAGTCAAGTTAGTCAACACAACTACAACTTTAAGTTTATCTAAAGAAATAATTTGAGGAATCAGCAAAAATGAATATAAATAGTTGCTAGGCAACGGTGACAATAACACAATTCTAATGCAATGCTATGGATTTTGATTGTGTATTTAAAATGCAATCATGTTTTAAGTGAGTAAGCGGACAGCTGATTTTGCAGCCCCGGGCTGTAAAACCTGCTCGGTCCCCAAATTACGATGACAGCTGGCATGGCCAGCAAAACGTAACTTTCAGCCACCAATTAACGTATGTAATACAGCCAAAAACATCATAGTGTTGTGAAAAAATATTAACAGCTTATTTAATTATTCAGCTGATCATAATGTAAACATTCACACATTTTCACGTAGCGTATTAATAATATAGATATATGCTATCTGACATTTGATACTAGTTTGATTTTTAGTGTATACTAAAAATCCTTATGTTGACCAAAGGATAATTCAAGATTCGATCCTTAACCCTCCATTTTTGGAACACCCTGTGATTGGATCTTACTTTTTACAAATTGCATTAACATTTTCAAAATCTGTTTAAAACTCTATGAGGGGTTCTGTTCACAAACTAACCCCTTCCAAATTAATTATGTACATAGGCTAGATAACACTGATAATTATGAATTATATGTACGAATTATAGTAAAAAGATGAAACTTACTTTAAAAATACTAGCTATTGGCAAGCTACATTTTAGTTGGATTTATTATTTAGTAAATAGCCTAACTATAACTACATTTATAATTAAACTTTTCCTTAACTATGTTAAACACACGTATTTGGTTCTGGTATTTTTGGGAGGGATACCTGAAGTGGGGAAGTCTAAGCTATTTAAAAAAAAAAATACTTCCCGCTATAAATACAGTTGTATTCTACGAATTAATAGTCTCCAAATTACAGACGAATTCCATTATTAATCAATACTCTGAAAATAGTGGATACTATACTTAGAATTATTATGTTCTCTTGCAAACTTTTAAGTTCTACGTATTAAATATTCTGCGAACGACAGGTAGATTTAAATGTGTAACTTTTCAAAACAATGGGCAACCGTTCATTTAATAAACTTAACTACTTCAATGTCAATTTAGTTATTTAAAATCAGCAGTGTGAAATCATGAAATAAAGTGAATGTGACACTGTTGCTTGTTTCCCGTCAACGCAAACGTAAACAGTGTGAACTATTTTCCGTTTATTTCTGAAGAAACTAACCAACCAACATTTACTTTCTAAACTATTTTTACGGGAAAGAGTCATTCCCCAATATCAAATCAGGAATATTCTCAATGCGTTTATTTAACCATAAAATCCAGATAATCTTTTTAAATGGATATTAAATACAACATTTATTGGTCAATGTTTAAAATTTTAGAATTAGGAAATTAATGTGAAAATATGTTTGTCAAGTGTGTACTGTATTATGATGTTGCGTGGTTAAAGCATGCTCATATTACGAGTTGATTCCTTACTTAATTATTTACTTATATTACTATAAACATTTTATTTCATTTCCACGTGTTTCAAATACATTTTGTACGTTGACGGAAAAAAACTATATGTAACTACCAGAGTATCCGTCCTTCGTACGGGGTTGGCATATAAGTATAAAATGCTTATTGCAGTAAAGTTATACTCGAGCTTTGCGTTTGCAATGGGGGAGGACACAGTTTGATAAAATTTGCTTACTTAAATTTACAGTATACTATAGTATTACACATCTACGATAGCCATAATGTTCTACCACTTCACCTAAACAATAGACAAAAAAATTAAAATAAATTTGTAAATTATCACAAATTATTCATGAAATTAAAAACAAACATAACTGTTAACAATCCTACTTATACAGTTCTCATTGCGTATCACAGTTGTTCGTTGCTGCTTAGTTCAATAGCTGTTTTTATTCATGACAAAAATAATAGTGCTGCAGCCTGTTGGTAAATCTTATAACTTTTTAATGCTTTTGCATATCATAGAACCAACTTTGTTAGTTGTAACAGCTGACTAAATTCTTTAATTCCCTTTAAATATGAATACTCATAAGGTTAACATGGGGAAATACAGAGCCACTGGGGCGGAGCCCGAAAGGGTTTTCGAAATAAGAATATGCATAAATGTTATTCGGGAATGTGAGCTATTATCATGTCAATTTCAGCCAATTCCGTCCAGTAGTTAATGCGTGATTGAACTTCAGACAAACAAACAAACAAACAAACACACAAAATTTCACATTTATAATATTACTGTAGTAAGATTTATACATTTGATGTATAAAATTAACGGGAAATGTCTAGAGAAAGCACAATATCGAAGTGCTAATTTGTATTTATCTTAATATCGACAAAATTTGCGTAATAATACAAAATCCTTCCCATTCATGCAAGTTAAAATCCTTCACATTCACGAGAGTTCAGTCGAGCGGTGGTAATATGGGACAGACTCCACCCTTTTGAACAATAGCTGGCTCGAGTCACGAGCCCAAGCCCTTCAGCAGGTATACCGGGGGTGATCATGGCAGGGGGGACCTTTCTGGGGTGTGCATTTTGAAAACGATCGCGGGTAACGTATCCGGTTAACATATATTGTAATTAGAAAATCTGGTAATTGTATATGATAAGTGGATAGAATTATCTAATTAATACGCAAACTCTAAAATAAATCGTCATATCGACGAGTGCATGCTGCAACTGAAATTGAGTGTCCGCGGCCGGAAACATAACCCCCGGTCTCTGACGTCAATATGACGTAGGGGGGTGATGTTTCCGGGGGCGACCTTTCCGCGTCCCCGATTACCCTGATCACAGAAAACATACTACTCCTTGTGAAGGCAAATTGTATGGAAAAGTTAACCTTGAATCAAAGATCCTTGCTATCTGGGAGGTTTTCTTTGTAGTTCCAGGGGACGTTCACATGAAAATTAAAAAATTCTTAAAAGGTGAAATTTATACGTGATAATCACGTTTTTAATTTAACTAATTTTTCACTTTTACGTAATTTCCACGTGAAAAGAATATTTGTTTTTTCACTTTTACATTTTCACTATTTTTTGTTGTTTTCACATTTTGTGCTATCTGGGCTCTCTCACACGAGCGCATATAATGGAAATGGAGCTGTGAATTGTATTGCAATGGCAACGGGACTCACGGTCTTGACGGAGAACTTCATCGACAGCTGCTTCGGAGGCTAGTGCCACTTCAGCAAACTGTTGGTCGTCCATGAAATCTGCCCCTGGCTGGTTGGGCGGAACAGCTGGTTGTGGCTGAAAGTGGACAACATTTGGATTACACATTTGCATTGAATCTCAAACTAATAAAACTCCCTTCCTAGTACTAGATCCAGAAGAGTGGGTCTGTGGTCGTCAGGGAGCACCAGTCATGTCAACATACATCCTTCTAATGAGATCATATGAGAAGTAGTGACTGGATTGATTTGCGTAATCCCAACATCGGTTAAATTCTGATATTTGGGATGGTGAACATTTGCATCTCGACAACAACTCTTGGCCAACGCGAAGGGGTACACCGTTTACCAGAAAGAAGGTGGCTACTACATTTTGAATTTTGTGATCAATGTTAGAAAGACTATGATAGGAGAGTGCATTAGCAATATGCTGGGGCCAAAATTCATAAGGTGAAGGGAGGTATTCTTGAATAAATTCAATTACTTGTTGATCGAGAGTAGTTCTGACCTGCAAACATACATCATGCAAATATTTACAAAGTAACAATTAAATAGGCTATTTCCACAGTAGGCCTAAAAAAGTTAACGCAATTATAAGTTAGAAGCCTATAAATATTTGTTAGTGAGAAAATATAATATGCAACTGTGAGGTCAACTATTGGACATTAATGAATAGGCTATACAATGATACTAGAAAATAATAGGCTTGACAAGGTAATTTGTTACCTAATGGAGATTAAAAGGAGATTTAAACCAGTGTGATACATCTGGGAAACATGTAATAGACTGGGATAAGAGTAATAGCCTACAGTTGGCAGAAGTAAATAGGTTGGATATATAACATAACCAAAATTTAGTGGGTTTAGGCCTATAAGTAATTAGGCAATTTAGGGTATGCTAATGATTGTTGTAATACATTATTTCATTAGAGAAATCCATGTGATTCCATTTATAGCAGAGTGAGAGTCGTGTACAATACAAATGGTGTATAACTTACTAGGCTACACTCTAACGAAACTTATGGTTGTGATATGATACTGACGGTAGGGCAATCGATATCAGTTATATAATTATGTTTCT
Source organism: Macrosteles quadrilineatus (assembly GCF_028750875.1). NCBI lineage: Eukaryota > Metazoa > Arthropoda > Insecta > Hemiptera > Cicadellidae > Macrosteles > Macrosteles quadrilineatus. The sequence goes on from NW_026542605.1 coordinate 4,979,556, forward strand.
ATTGCACTGGACCCTGGACCTATTACTATAGCGTTTAGTTTGAAGGTAAACATTTGAGCCTACAAGTAAGGTAGATATATTGGGCTATGAAATGTGTAACATGAATTTTTATTCTTATAGTTTATTGTTGTTTAGATGATATAGTACGTTTAGATCAATCTATTTGATTTCGTATAAGGAAATTGTTCCCCTATCTGACTTTGCTTCCCAGAGAGCACACTTTCTCCTCAGGATATCCCACGGATATTGCGACAGGATATGCAAGATATCCCATAGTAGTCCTATGGTCAACCTGGGATATCCCAGGATATCCACAGGAATGCGTAATGTCCCCGCCCGGGGATGTCCTAAGGATAAGCTCACAGCATATCCGTGGGACATCCGAGGTCATCCCAGGGTAGTCCTCAGGACATTCTCAGGACATATGGGACTACTATGGGATGTCCCTGGGATAAAGTGTGGTCTGGGCCTGAACATAAAAAACGCAAAATAATATAGTATGAAAAACTTAATTATCAGTTGAGTAAATTGATTGAATAGTTGATAAACACAAATTTTGAAGAAAAAAACGAAAAAAGTTTTTGGCCCAGACGGGTCTCGAATCTGGTGCGTTCGCGTTATGAGCGTTACCTTACCTCCTGAGCTATCTGCGCTTGTTGATTATGAGTGTTTTCAAGTGGTCAAAGAGTAGTCGACAGTTGCAATGGTCGCAATGAATACTTGAAATATTTTTGATACTTCAGTAGATTCCGTTAATCTGTTTAGGCCTCAAGTAGTTGAATTTTTTTCTGGTAGTTAGAGAGGATACTGGTATTTGAATATAGATTATTTGATAACTATTAGATTAGCACTGTTATAATAATTGATTGTTATATGATTAAAATTAGTTTTAGATAATTTTATTAATTTAAAGTTAGAATTAAATACACGTTTCACACAACTATGATAGAACTCTAGTTTTCCTGAACTCAGTGGTAGTAATATGTCAGTAAAGTAAAGTCAGCCCTTTGCTAGCCACAGTATTAACAAGACATATTTTCAATTTTTGGGAAACCTTAAACTTTTAAAACAAATTATAAAACCTCAACACCTTAATGCGTGGGAATCTTATTTTATAGAAAAAAAACAGACCAAAATTATTTGTTAAGCAATGAAGACGGCCCAATTATAAACTTGGAATTACTGAAAATAATTACATCAAGAACAACACTGTAAAATATCCAAAATTCAAAAGATTAATTTTTCTAATATTATTTTTTATTTTTAAAATAGGCTATCCTTTAAATCATCTGTTTTAACTTTGTTTAAAATGAATTTATTAAGTAAATATTTACTTTTTGTACTAGTGTAAACACAGCCTGAAGATGGAAACCTAGTTTCTGAAAGCGCTAGTGAATAAAACAAATCTATATATGTAATACGTGAAGCCGTTTTTTGTTAACGCAACTCCTCCCTTATTTGTGGACCAATTTCAACGTTTGAGGTGTCAAAAGATTCGTCTCAACATGTAGTTTTGCAATAAGGTTTTAGAATTCTAAAATTCCTGCCCTTAAGAGCGTGAGGTCCACTCAAAGGTCGGGTTTTCCCCATAAGAAATACATAGAACAAATAAAAAAAAAAACCAGCTGTTTATAAGAAGCTGTAGCTTTTTGGGAGTAAATATTGATGTTTGTAATATTTAGTAGGTTAAGACCAAGTTAAACAGTTCAAATCAGTTTTGTTGGAAGAACAGAAAATGCCTCAAGTTCAAAGAAGAAATATTGAACACGGTAGTAGGACACAATTGATAATAAGATATTTTGTGCGTATGAGGAGAGTAGAAAAAGAGAGGTGTGGTCTAACAGATACCCATCCAGATACACATTCACTTTGTGAGAAGAATAATATTTGCCAGTTCTGCTATGCAACTTACTTTGGAAGTGAAAAAATATACGAAGCTCATAGTGTTGTCACGGTGGGAAAGAAACTTGCCTAAATGTCAGATCAAATGAATGCATGCAAGAAATGTTTACTTCAGACACTGACAGATCGAGATATTTCAAAACATTTTGTTAAAATTACGTTAACCAACTTTCAATGGGTTTGCTGCTTTAGCCTATTCAAAGCAGGCTGTCCAGTTGTTATGGCAATTGTTATGGCTGTCCAGTTGGTAGCCCCGAGTTTGTGGGTAAAAAAGGAGCACATGAAATGGTTACTCTACGGAGAAAATTCGTTTGATCGGGGGATGTCTCAAATCAAAGGAATAAAATGGCCCAACTTTAGTTACTTAAGAAAGGTTATCATTACGGCAACAGTTTTCTTCGATAATTCTCAATGCTGGAAAAACTTTGTTGCAACATATTAACTCGAATTGAGGCAGATCGTTTAGCATTCATTAGAAGTTACCAGTTAAAATCGAGAGCAGAAATGATGTAGGTGAACCTTGGTGACGCCATTAGAGATATTTAAAATTAGTTTCTAACAAGTTTTCAAATAACTCTAAGATGTAACTAAAGTTACTAGAATTTAAGCGTAAGGTTTTCCTTGGCGTTATGTTTCATAGTAGGCGGCTCATTGAGCCGCACGGGATCCCTAGTTATTATATATTGGCCTTGTTGAACATTTAAATTTAGATATACATTTCATCAGTGGTAGGTAGTAGTTTTTTTCTTCAGTTTGTTACCGGGACATTACAGGATACCCAGTGGATTTTGTACATGTCCCGGGATGTCATGGGACATTCTGGGATATCCTATGGCATTCGTACATATCCCGGGACTTTACAGGATATCCTGAGGTTAACTTACAAATCCCGGGACATTACGGTATATTGTAGGATATCCTGTGGATTTCGTACTCGTCCCGGGATTTTGCGGGATATCTTGAGGCTAGCGTACATATCCCGAGACATTCTCAGGACATATGGGACTACTATGGGATGTCCCTGGGATGAAGTGTGCTGTCTGGGTTAGCCATAGTAGTAGGCCTAGAGGTATGAGAACTTGTAACTGTGAATGTGTTGTAAAAAGTAATATATTCTCTTATTGCTATGAGTGCATTGTATACTATTGGAGCGAGAAAACAATAACCTAACTGTAATTGATTAGGCACGATCCTAATACAAAGTAGCCTACTTACGCTAGGATTGTGATTTTGTTCCTGGTCCTAGGGTATTTAACCTAAATATAACGCAATGAGAAATATGTGCAATACAATTTGTATTTAAGTGATTATAACAGACCTTATGTTTGTGATAGCCTAATGACTGTACGCTAATTGTTTGTAGGTCATGAGGATGAAAATGGCATGGCCTTATGGTAATATCCTGTTGAAGGCTTGTACACATATGAGCCTTTTATCTGCATATACATATAGGCCTATGAAAAAGTATTCCTTATTGTTATATTTCAATCATTTACTTTTCTGTAGTATAGATCTATTTGTATTTTCATCTTAACTGGTTGATTTCATCTTAACAGGAAATTGTTCACCCATGTGATTTGGCTGAGCCATAGTATTCATTAGTAACTTTGAAAGTATTGTACTGTGATATATTTCTGTTACAATTCTATACTATGAATTAAGTTATGGGCTGATTTAGTTGTAAATATATACTGAATCTTTCGTTATGAGTCTTTGAAATCATCGTTTATAAGGACCTACTACAGCTAATGCAATGGACGAGGCTGATGTTAAGTAGAGTGTTACTTACATTTGAAGTTGACATAAATTCACTAGATGCACTGGTGCTAGCTTTAATTTAAGAAGTTAAATTTGGAATTGGTTTAGAACTTAGGTGTAGACGGGCCGAATAATGTAAAATTTGAAAAAGAATTAAAAAGTTGAAATATCAGATCAAACAGACGTTGAACTCTTCAACTAAAATTGCTAGACCCATTTGTAATTCTATGTAACAATGTATCACACCTTTTATAACTTCGCAAGACAAAGACACAGGGTTGGGGAATAAAAAGTCATCGCAATAGATAATTATGTATCAGCATAATATTAGCATAATTTAAGCATTGTTTATTTATACACAGATGAAGATTTTATTGTATATACAGGTTTTTTTCACGAATTGATTGGTTTAAATTTAATTATTGTATTGTAATAGATGTTGACTTGTAAATAAAGAATCGTTTAAAGCACCATTAACTACCTATTACATTTTCATATATAACGGTGTTATATTAATTGTCGTTAAGGTAAATTTATTTGGTCACATATGAAATATGAAATAGGGTGTAAGATATTATAACAACAATAAAGAGAAAGTGGAACGAGGGGAGATAAGGATAAGGGGAGGGCACGCGACTAACAAAGGTGACAGTTAATTGAAGGGCGGCACCCTGCTGGAAACCTGTCACAACTAAATGAGTTGTGGGCCACCGGCAAAAAGGACCACCTGGGTCTAAGGCCCCTATTAGCCGTGAGCAACATGTGGCGCAGCTAGTGGAGCCGCCGGTGTCGGACGTGTAGAGGTCCAAGTCCAAGTGTATATGATTGTGGCGACTAGCGCCACGTCTGGGGGAAGTGCCTGCTCGCTGGGAGCATATACTTCCGGTCTGCTGTGGGTCCAAGCCCTGGTAGCTCAGCTACCTGTAGACGTCAACGTCGTTCTGGGAGTTAGTCGTCGATCCGGGGGCGAAGCTGGGGAACATCCTCAGCGACCAGGTCCCTGATGTGTTCCCACGGAGAGTCATCCGCCGTCTCTTCAAGTCTCGCTCGAAGGCCGTCGACGAATTCTCGGAGAGTTGTCACTGCTGTGGAGTCCCTGATGACGGAGTTCCTCACGTACCAGGGTGAATCTGTCGCCTGCCGAAGAGCCTTGCTCTGGACGACGAGCAGCCTCCGTCTAGCGGTTCTGCAGGTGAGGTGGTACCATGCAGGGGCTGCGTACGTGAGGACAGGCCGAAGCAGGGCCGTGTAGAGTCGGACTCTTGCAGCCGTCGACAACTTCCGTGACCTGAGCAGCGGGCGGATGGCGCCAAGACCTTTCCTGGCGAGGTCGCAGACCCTCTCGACGTGGGGAGTCAGGGTGAGTCGCTGATCCAGCAGGACGCCGAGGTACTTCACCCGGCGCTTCCATGGGATGTCGGCCCCGTCTAGGTGGAGGTGTTGACCATCGTCCTGCCTCCTCGACCTCGTGAAGGAGATGGCCTCACTCTTGTCAGCGTTGACTTTGACTCGCCACTTCGTCAGCCACGGCAGCAACAGGTCCAGCTGTCGCTGGACATACACCCTGGACATCCTCAGGTTGGCGGAGGTGGCAGTGAAGAGCGCATCATCTGCATAGAGCGAGAGTTGCACTCTCGGCGCCAGGGGCATGTCGTTGGTGTACCACAGGTAGAGTATCGGCCCGAGAACCGACCCCTGTGGCACACCCGAAGAGACTGGCCGTGGTGTGGAAGTCGCCCGTCCAACGGAGACCTTGAAGCGGCGAGCGGTCAGGTAGCTCTTGACGAGCCTGTAGATCGAGCCGGGTAGAGGGGAGGACGCCAGCTTGTAGAGAAGCCCCTCGTGCCAGACCCGGTCGAAGGCTTTGCTCACGTCGATCAGGACTGAGGTCGAGTGGTGCTTCCGTTCCATCGCTCCAGCGATGGTGTTGAGGACCCGCCGCAGCTGGAGGGTGGTGGAGTGGCCCCGCCTGAAGCCGTACTGCTCAGTCCTGATCGAAGAGAAGAACTCCTCGGGGAATCTCGCCAGGATGATCCGCTCCAGCATCTTGGAGAGCACAGGCAGGAGGGAGATCGGCCTGTGGTTCTCGGGGAAGATGTGGTCCTTGCCGGGCTTGGGGATGAGGATGACGTTCGCCAACTTCCAGGTGTCGGGGAAGTGGGCCAGCCTCACGCAGGAGTTGAAGAGACAGGTGATCACAACAATCACCCAAGCCGGCAGGTTCTTCAGTGCTGGAGTCCCGAGGGAGTCCGGTCCAGGGGCCTTCTTCGGACGGAGTCGAGCGATGTGGCCCTTCACCTCGCTGACGGTCACGTGGGGGATGTCCTCGTCGTCGGAGTCCGGCTCGTAGGTCTCTACGAAGTCGTCAACAACCTCACAGAAGTCCTCGTCGTAGACGTCCGGGTGTGGGGAAAACTGGTCTTCCAGCGAGTCTGCGAAGGTATCTGCACGGTCTTCGGGCGAGTAGACGAGCCCGCGTCCCCCATGCAGCGGCCTGTTGTGGGTCTTCGTGCCGCGCAGAGCCTTGGCGATCTTCCAGATCCCGTCGTTGGTGTCAGCCTGTCCCTCGACGAAGTCCTCCCACTCCTGGGACCGATGCTCAGCCAGCAGTCGGGAGCACCTCCTGGCCTGCCGGTTGAAGTCCGCCTTCTCTCGAGGGCAGCGGGACTGTTGGTACGCCCTCCTCAGGCGACGTCGCAGGGCGATCTCCTCCCGCAGCCCCTGGGGAAGTGGTGGGGGGGCCCTCGGGTCAACGTCAGAGCTGGCGGCAACCACAGTGTCCTGCAGCAGCGTTGACAGGTCCAGGACTTGCTGGTCGAGCTCCTCTGCCGTCTCAGGTGGGGCATGCAGTCAAATCCGTGTGCTCCCACTATCTCCGAACCCAAATCTGTCCCGCCATCTCCGAATTCTTGAGTGACCCTTATAATCCAGTCACTGACTGCGTTGTTAGCTGTCATTGCATCCACGGCTGCGAAGCCCCGTGGATGGAAGATTTGATGAAAATTTAACCCGTGGGTTAGGTTAGGTTAGGTCAGGTTAGGTTAGGTTAGGTTAGGTTAGGTTAAGTTAAGTTAAGTTAGGTTAGGTTAGGTTTGAACGGAAAGTCTTAACGCAGGAAGTAACCGAGGATTATAGGGGTCACTCTGAAATTCGGAGATAGCGGTACACGGAGATGGCGGGACGCGGAGATAGCGGGTGCGCCACGTGTTGCTCACGGCTAATAGAGGCCTTAAGAGGAAGACAATTGTATCGTAACACCGTTTGAACTATAATTATTAAGCGGGTATGATAACACCAACAATACTTGAGCAGTGGGGATATAACCTTGACAAACGATGGTGTCCGAAATTAGCCGAACTTAGCCGAACAACATCAGAACAGCGGTGTGAAACTGCATTGGTGTATTGACATTTTGTAGAATAATTATTGAAATTTGCATAACCTATATAACGCTACACTAACCTACTAATGTTATTTATAGTAATTTTTAAGGTTTTTTGTTTATTATGGTTGCACAGAATTGTTTCTGTATTATGGTTACGAGTCTATGTTTTGTTTGTAATTGAATGTTACAATGACAGGAATAATTTATGTCAGCCGTATGCATTGATTTAAATGGAAATTGGTGTTATCATAGGTCAATTATCCGGTCCTTTTTTGACTAAATAAAAAAAAATTTTACGAATAGTACCACTCTAGGTTTATGATTATTAATTAAAATGCCATGGTGGCCGTTAGAAATTGATTGAAATGCCAGGGTAGGTTTAACTATATTACCTTGGAAAAGGTATAATTTCAATACAACATTTTATTACTTATTGTGATAATACGATAAGCAAATGTTTCTGGGGAAAACTAAACTCAATGCGAATGCAATTATGGGAGAGGGCGTTAAAGGAGGGAGGGCGATTAGTTGAACGACCCGGGGTGAGAGAATTTTGTCAATAACTGTAACATTTCTTCTAATATCGACTTTAAACTTCTAAAACTGTCTTTGTAAGTAAAGTGGACGAAATATAGTCAAATTCTATTACATTATGGACAGTTCGAGTGTGACTGGGTACATTTGGTCGTGCGGAAGGGTCAGATCTCAACCGCTCATATTGGATTTAGAGTATGACGATTGACCACGACGGGAGCCAACAGCAAATTCCATAGCAATTCATATGTCTTAGGCCCCGGGTACGATACGAGCGGCGAGCGGCGAGCGGTGAGCGGCGAGCGGCATGAGCGGCGCCGCTCTGACATCGGGTCTCATTTGGTTGCGTGTAAATTTGTTGAGGGTGGCCACGATACGTCTGAGCGGCGAGCGGCGGTGAGCGGCACCGCTCAGCGCCGCTCAAGGTTCCAAGTCAAAACCGATTTTCGCGAAAACGCCGCTCGCCGCTCAGGTGAGTCATGCTTTTGTTCGGCCTAAAATGACAGGGAAACATCAGCAAACATGCGATACGAGTCAATACGTGAGGTGCAGCCCAGGTAATGTTTGTGGAATGACCAGCAAGGAAGTTTAAAAACACTTCAGTCACCAGAAAAGTATGGAAAAAAATTATGGTTAAGGTTTTTCTAAAAACTAAGTTTTTCTTTAAAGGCAAACAATTGTCAGATAGCAACCAAAGTTGCAATACGTCTTGCAGGTAAGCATAGTTTACTATTTAATACTAAACTAACTTATAAAACTTGGGAAATTTCATGAGCGTTATAAAAGTGCCGCTTGTATCGTAGCCACCACCGCCGCTTACGTGCCGCTCAGGTTGCCGCTCGCCGCTCGTATCGTACCCGAGGCCTAATAGAGAACTACTAGTGAACCCGCGCGGCTCAACGCACCGCAAAATAACATATGAATTTAGGAAACAAATTCATCGGGTTATACATTGACTCAAAGTCGAAAATAAAATACAGTACACTCGAAGCCTTAGAAGGAAAGCAGACAAACAGTTTTCCAGCTGTATATGTGTTATATTTAGTAAATTAATAAGATATCAATTATTTTATAGTTACTTTTAAAAAAGTTTTAAAACGCATTTAATAAAAACATTTTATAAAACCAATATTAACACATTTTAAGAACATAACAATTCTGCATGAAGAAACCACTTTTAAAAATAGACACAAAAAATATACCTTATTCACAAAAGTACTACTCTGAATCAAAATATGTCCCCCTCACTTGTTCCAGTTTGGACTTAACATTCTATTAATTGTTAACCATTTCGGTCACATGGAGCCTTGTTCCATTTTAATGAGGCCCTTTGATGTATTGATATTCCTCATCAATAAAACCACCAATCTGTATCTTGGCACTGACGTTATATATTGTTTAAAAACTCTGTTGGGCATTCTAGATTGGCGTTTAAATCATCTGCAAGCAAACCATCAATGCTTTTGTACACCTTGGGCTCACCTGGCAATGTATCCAAGACTTTGTTGTTGATCATATCACAGTCACTGCTTTTTAGAGCTAAAATAGCTTTGTATTTCATTTGAATTTATTTTCTGTACCAAAGTAAAGCGCATCACAAAATCTGCCTATGCAATTTATTTGTAGGAATGAATTTTTTCTGTTTTTCGGGATCTCTTGAAATCAAAACCAGGTCTATTTTCTTCAAACCTCCTTAATCTAATCAGATCTCTCATCATTCTTCGCCTTCGTCTGTTTTCAAGACCTAACTCTTCTTCCTCGTGGAATAATGCAAATTACCTAACTTGTTCTTGCACTAATTCGTGAATACTATTAGTTTATGTAAAAAATGTAACATAAAAGTTATTTGGTTTGGCAGTTTCATAGCTGAATAGTCAAAATAAACTCAAAAGTAAAAAATAAACACGTTATTGGTTAAAAAAAATACTTTTGTACAGTATTACAACAAACATGAAGTAGAGGATTTCTTTTATTTATAATTTGTCTGGTATATCAGCTGTTTCGTGTCAAATAAATTAATGTCAAAGATTTGTGATTTTAAATGTTATAGTACAGTTTTGTAAATCATGGTACCTAAACTTATTCTCAACTAAATTTTACTATTCCCAGCATTAAAATAAAGTAGTATTGTCCATTATGAGTATACACTTTAAGGTACCCAACACATTATTAAACTTTAATATACATTAACAGCCATAATACACACCAATTTCTTATGTAGAAGACTTTGACTATTTTCAAGTAAAACATATGTTTCTATAAATAAAAATTATCTCCCATGTTATCCTTATGGAGAAAAAACTGACTTTGAGGGCCTCTGACACCCTTACCAACGACTTTATCAAAAATCTAATATCGTTGGGCACAACTACACGTTTTAACCTTTATTTTGAGACCTCAAACGTCAAAATCGGTTCAATAATAACGGAGGAGTTCGATTAACTGAGCCGTGACTAATTCCACCGGCGAATGTCACGACTCATATTCAATGGTTCAAGTGTTTTTTTTTATAGTAGGCTAGTTCAGTGTTTCGTTTGTTATTTCCCACGACCCCGAACTAGGCTGTGGGTTTTGTTTTTCTTACTCCCACCGCCAACCTTCATAGGTTGTGTGGCGTTCCCCAACTTTGGTCGGCATATTTTGTTATCCTGTTCCATCTTAATTTTTGTGGCATGTTTTATATGCAAGTTGCCTTATATTCTTCTAGAGGATACTAACGTCGACCATGGAATAAAATTATTCGCGCCACGCGCGCCTTTTGGGGCCCGTGAGGAGTGCCTTGGACTTACACATCAGCCTAGGCGGAGAGGGTCTCCTCTATCTTGGCTAACCTCCCTTTATGGCCGCCTCTCCGTCCTGCATCGTCCCTCCTCCGGTGCTGTCCGCCCAGAACTGAACTGAATACGCACTACCGCAAGTTGTTGTTATTGTTGTTAACTGTTATTTATTTATATATAGATTCTTTTATTTAAAAATGTATTGTTGCTGTTTTTTGACTGAAGAGATTTATCACTTGTTATTTTTTTTTTATCTGCATAAATTATTCATTTAAATTCATTTTTTTGGGGCCCCTAAATTTTTCTATTGTTACCAATTTCTAAATACAGTATTAAGAAGGCATATTTATATTCATTGTTATATACTGTTAATTTAAAAGAATTTTTAATGTAAAAGCTAGTAAGGTTTTTTTTAGCCTATTTTGAATAATAAAGAAATGACTGTAAGTCAGCAGATTAAATGGGTATCTAAATTTATTTAAAGTTTAATTGAGAGTATTTAATTCATGTATTGTTGTTGATTATTGTTGTTGTGTTTATTCAAGTGGTTAATTACAGCTCGTTTCTCTCAAATGGCGTGTTGTTCTTGAACCTCCATCCATGGTTCTCATTTTGTTAAGTAAAGTTTTGTGAGCCGCCCCTCGGGCCTGCGCATGGATCGCGCTTCCATTTCGTTAGTCTAGGTGCAGGCACGAGGGCATGGCTCATCTGGTAGCAGAGCGTGGTTTGCTGGTTGCGTCCTGGGTGCCTTGTCGTGAAACTTGGTTTCACGACTTGGATACTTAGAGACCCGATCACTGTCCACGTTCTGATTTTTTTTTTGAAGAGCCATGGATGGATTGGTTTCTTGGAAATGTTCTGGCCTGGCAGTTTTGGAAAAAGGTCTAGTTGTTGTTGTGGTGCGGCGTAAACATATGTTATTCGGAGCTCGCCCTTGGGCCGAGGCACCGGGTGGAATCGGTGGTAATGACTTGCATCCTTCGGGAGCAAGAGTGTCAAAAGCATGGTCATGTCTCAAAAAAAAAAAAAACAGGTTTGTGTGTACACCCCATCACACAAGTGTTAGGTGTTGTCTAGTGTATGTAACGGTGTATGTTTGTGTGTGTGTGTACGTTCGTGGGTCATTTGTTGTTATTTTTTTTCTTGCGGTACTTGCGGTATGAATGGGCAGGATCTTCTTTTCGGCCCCATCAGGTGCGTAGGCATCAACGTCCAGAAGCCTTAGGGATTAGATTTTGTGTGTTCAAGTGATGTTTTTTGCTGAATGTGTTGAGTTTGATACTGGTTGGGAGCAAGATGGGTTTGGAAATGTTGTGTCGGGGCGAGATAGGGGCGCAGACTCGAAGTTCGTTTGCGCCACTGCCTCACCCCGTTGCATCTGTTCTAAGTGGGTTTTGTCCTGTCAATGGGTTGGAAGTGTTACCTTTGCTGGGATTTTTAGAGAAGGCATTGTACCTGAGAGAGTTTCCGGGTATGACGGACCTGGTAGTGATGGAATTGCTGGTTCCGTTCTGCAATAAGGAGAAAGTGGAACGAGGGGAGATAAGGATAAGGGGAGGGCACGCGACTAACAAAGGTGGCAGTTAATTGAAGGGTGGCACCCTGCTGAAAACCTGTCACAACTAAATGAGTTGTGGGTCACCGGCAAAAAGGACCACCTGGGTCTGGCCCCTATTAGCCGTGAGCAACATGTGGCGCAGCTAGTGGAGCCGCCGGTGTCGGACGTGTAGAGGGGCATGGAGTCAAATGGCGCCTATTAGCCGTGGGGAGACCAGTTGCGCCACCGAAAAAGCTGCCCGAGATGTTGCCGGGAGTGATTTTGCCCGGCAACATGTGTCGCGACCGTTTTAGTGTCCAGGCAGTCGGGGGGCATTGCAGTATAAGGAGCCTATTAGCCGTGGGCGACATGCGACGCCACTGACTGCGCTCGCATGCGCTATTAACGTGAAAACGAAGCCTGTCACACAGTCTACATCGTGGTTTGAGTCGATTGAGACGTGCCTCGCCATATTGATGTTATATTCATTAGTGACTTCTGTTTACTTTGTTTACCAGTGACCTTTTTAACAGTGAATTCTTTCCTTTTTGTGTCATTAGCGTTTTTAGTTGTCTTTAGTTTAGATAAACAATGTCTAGTGCTAATAGTGATGGGCAAATTGTGGATGCAGTCACTCAACGTCATGTTTGACACTAGACATAACATTTCGTGTTGAGGTGAATTCCGCTGTTTGAGCGAGCTACGAATGTGTCGCGCGACTAGTGTCCATGTTCCAAACGCTGTGGGTCACCGGCGTCACCACCGGCGGCTCCACTAGCTGCCTGCGCCACATGTTGCTCACGGCTAATAGAGGCCTTAAGAGGGAGACAATTGTATCGTAACACCGTTTGAACTATAATGATTAAGCGGGTATGATAACACAAACAATACTTGAGCAGTGGGGATATAACCTTGACAAACGATGGTGTCCGAAATTAGCCGAACTTAGCCGAACAACATCAGAACAGCGGTGTGAAACTGCATTGGTGTATTGAAATTGTAGAATAATTATTGAAATTTGCATAACCTATATAACGCTACACTAAACTACTAATGTTATTTATAGTAGTTTTTAAGGTTTTTTGTTTATTATGGTTGCACAGAATTGTTTCTGTATTATGGTTGCGAGTCTATGTTTTGTTTGTAATTGAATGTTACAATGACAGGAATAATTTATGTCAGCCGTATGCATTCATTTAAATGGAAATTGGTGTTATCATAGGTCAATTATCCGGTCCTTTTTGACTAAATAAAAAAAAATTTTACGAATAGTACCAATCTAGGTTTATGATTATTAATTAAAATGCCATGGTGGCCGTTAGAAATTGATTGAAATGCCAGGGTAGGTTTAACTATATTACCTTGGAAAAGGTATAATTTCAATACAACATTTTATTACTTATTGTGATAATACGATAAGCAAATGTTTCTGGGGAAAACTAAACTCAATGCGAATGCAATTATGGGAGAGGGCGTTAAAGGAGGGAGGGCGATTAGTTGAACGACCCGGGGTGAGAGAATTTTGTCAATAACTGTAACATTTCTTCTAATATCGACTTTAAACTTCTAAAACTGTCTTTGTAAGTAAAGTGGACGAAATATAGTCAAATTCTATTACATTATGGACAGTTCGAGTGTGACTGGGTACATTTGGTCGTGCGGAAGGGTCAGATCTCAACCGCTCATATTGGATTTAGAGTATGACGATTGACCACGACGGGAGCCAACAGCAAATTCCATAGCAATTCATATGTCTAATAGAGAACTACTAGTGAACCCGCGCGGCTCAACGCGCCGCAAAATAACATATGAATTTAGGAAACAAATTCATCGGGTTATTCATTGACTCAAAGTCGAAAATAAAATACAGTACACTCGAAGCCTTAGAAGGAAAGCAGACAAACAGTTTTCCAGCTGTATATGTGTTATATTTAGTAAATTAATAAGATATCAATTATTTTATAGTTACTTTTAAAAAAGTTTTAAAACGCATTTAATAAAAACATTTTATAAAACCAATATTAACACATTTTAAGAACATAACAATTCTGCATGAAGAAACCACTTTTAAAAATAGATACAAAAAATATACCTTATTCACAAAAGTACTACTCTGAATCAAAATATGTCCCCCTCGCTTGTTCCAGTTTGGACTTAACATTCTATTAATTGTTAACCATTTTGGTCACATGGAGCCTTGTTCCATTTTAATGAGGCCCTTTGATGTATTGATATTCCTCATCAATAAAACCACCAATCTGTATCTTGGCACTGACGTTATATATTGTTTAAAAACTCTGTTGGGCATTCTAGATTGGCGTTTAAATCATCTGCAAGCAAACCATCAATGCTTTTGTACACATTGGGCTCACCTGGCAATTTATCCAAGACTTTGTTGTTGATCATATCACAGTCACTGCTTTTTAGAGCTAAAATAGCTTTGTATTTCATTTGAATTTATTTTCTGTACCAAAGTAAAGCGCATCACAAAATCTGCCTATGCAATTTATTTGTAGGAATGAATTTTTTTCTGTTTTTCGGGATCTCTTGATATCAAAACCAGGTCTATTTTCTTCAAACCTCTTTAATCTCATCAGATCTCTCATCATTCTTCGCCTTCGTCTGTTTTCAAGACCTAAAGGACTGTTCACACCTTAGGTAATGGAAGTTAGGTAATGCAAATTACCTAACTTGTTCTTGCACTAATTCGTGAATACTATTAGTTTATGTAAAAAATGTAACATAAAAGTTATTTGGTTTGGCAGTTTCATAGCTGAATAGTCAAAATCAACTCAAAAGTAAAAAATAAACACGTTATTGGTTAAAAAAATACTTTTGTACAGTATTACAACAAACATGAAGTAGAGGATTTTTTTATTTATAACTAGCTGTGTGCCCGTTCTACGCACGGGGATCTTATCATAGTCAGTTAAAACCTTCTTATATAAAGCACAGCAGTTGGTTTGCATACTTTCAGATATGCTGACAAAACTATTCCTTCGCAAATACAGTATCTGACAGTTTCAAGGCAAAACTAATGCTTCGCAATTAAACGTCACCCGGATCTTTTTGGTCCATATGTTAAATCCAAAGATTAAACTAAATAAACGGTATCAGCATTCTGACACATACTTTCTCCCATAAGTTTGTCAACACCTTTATCATGTGTAAGCGGTGAGAGTAAATATACGGAAATGGGATTTGTACAATTTTGTTCAGAATTTAAAGGACTATAACATACTGGTTAAAAGTATTTAAGGTACTACCTCAACCTCTTAATTTAACACTTTATTCGCGTTGACATTTTCATTATCAAGGCGCTCTTGTCCTTTCCGTGAAACATTGAGAAACAAGGACATTAATGCGTTACCAACGGACATAGACACAAAAATACCGAACTTAATTAGGGAATCTGCTACGCTTTAAGCATAAAAAAGTACATATAAAATTAGTACTTGAAATCTTTGTTAATGCCATAAAATTTGATCATAACAATTTATATTTGCTTGGACCGGAGATGACTCGAAATTCTGTCGAAATGCTATCTGAATCGGTTTGCTATATGAAATGAAGTACAGTAGGCCTACTATAGACGATATAGATTGGTAATTTGTAATAAAAATTACCAAAATAGGCCACGAACTATTGATACATAAACAACCTTCAAAGTGTTTGAACAATTCATGATGGTTTGCTGAATAAATCTTTTACTAAAATGCGTTATAGTTTTCTTAGCATAAATTAACATTTTGGAATCCAGACAGAAAAAGCAAAAATTATACAGTTAAGACATCAATTAAATTGAATAGGCCTACGCCTGTAATAAATAAGGTGCACCACCAAAGATAACTAATTTGTAAATTAGTGTGATGTGTTGGTACGTAAAAATGATTCTTGCTGCTACTAAAGGTTAAAAGGAAAAGAACCAGTACCGTACCAAAAACCAACGTTTAACAGTTAAGAACTGTAGTACAGCCGACCAATTATATGCGTTAATCAAGGTTATTGATCTCTTGGTTTTGGATTTTCTCGTAAAAAGTTATCGGCAATCAAAGTTATTTCCCATTAATTGCTTTATTTATACACAACTCTTAATGTAAACTTATCCAAACAACCTTATACAACATAACTTTCTGTTATTTAATAGATTACGTATTCTCTAAACAATGGTTGCTGGTATATATATTAACATTATAAGGAAATGTGACAAAAATCACACAACGTTGGGTTTTTGGACGTTTATAATTTTATTTCCTATGTACCTAGGTAGGCCGTTAGTTTAGTTTTAGGCTATAGTATTTTGACCTTTATTGATTGACTTTATTTGACCCTTAGTGAAGAATTTCTCTGGTAGGTACTTCTTTGATTTAAATCAAGTTCAATTCTTAGTATTTAGGGGTTGAGTTTTCTTAACCTTCCATTAGTTACAATAAGGTATAAGTTAATATGAGTGAAAAATATGCAAGGGACAAATCAAATGCCACTGCGAAATGTATAATATTCCACTCATCTCTTTAGATGTGCTTAAAAATAATTTCGCAGAATATTATTTGCTTGTTTTTCAGAGTGCATAGAAATGTTATTGTTTAAAAACTTAATAAAATTTAACCTAACATATACACTATTTCTTAATATAATTGATTATAACTATATGTCTCCTGTCAAAACACGAATCGTTCGATTTGTTGTTGTAAACGGTTTTGGTACAAATGCTGTTTTTTTTTTAATAATAATGACAATTTGATCTTTTGATTGTATGGGCTTGGTGGAAGAATATCATGTACAGTAATAACCGAACATGGGAATACAATCTTAACTCAAAACAAAAGAATAAGTATTGGATAATAATGACCAATAATACAATTAAGTTACAAAGATCACGGGAGTTAATATGACATGTTATATCCGATCACTCTTTCTCTCTCTCACTCTATATTATATACATAAATGCACTGTATATACAGGGTGGAAAAAAGTCTTGGGCCAGTTAAATATTTTAAAAAGTACTAAAGACATTGCTTCAATTTATTGACTCTCACAAGCGGCCTTGGACATAAAGTGCAAATCTGGATCCTCAAACTACGATTTTGGTGGTGGTTGTTTTAATGGGCGCACATGAAAAGAGCCCAAAAACTCAGGCAGACGCATGAAAAGCGCCCGGACCTCCAAGGTCCCTCCCAGGACGGTGCGAAAAGAGCCCAGACTCTTCCTAGAACTTTCACAACGGGTATTCAAAGGAGAAAGAACCAATAATACAGTTAGATACCAATAATACATGCATTTATTTACAATATTAAAAGATATACTGTTAAAAGATACATTATTAAAATATAGATGATTAAAAGATATTTACATTACCAAAAGATATAGTCTGTTTATCTAACCTAACCCAAACTAACCTAACTAACCTAACCTATCCTAACCTATCCTAACCTAACCTAACCTTACCTAACCTAACCTAACTTAACCTAGTCTAACCCAACCAAACACAACACTATTTCAGAACACGAGTCAGCGTCCTCTTCCTCAGGTACCTGTGGAGACCCGGGCTCTTTCCATGCTTAAGATTAGTGAACCTTTTTGGGGATTAAAATTTCGGGCTCTTTTCATGTGCTCCGGTTTTAATCAGGACTTATACGGCCATTCACAAATTAGACAAACCCTAAAGCTTGTACCGCTAGTTCATTGAAATACAGAGCAGGTAGACAGACAGATAGACAGACGGGCGTTCCAAGTAGACTGCGCTGTACGAGCACCATATTCCGCCATTTTTTGGTGCGCTGTACGAGCACGCGCTGTACGAGCACGCGCTGTACGAGCACGTAATCGCGTGATAGACTGCATCGACAGTGTAGTACACCAATTTGAAATTTGGTTTTTTTTTAATTTCATGAAAACAAATGTCATATTCTGATGCGTCTTGAAATCCTGATAAAATTGATATAAAACTTATACAAATTTTCCAATATTTACTACAGTTTATAAGTAAAAAAAAAAACTTGTAGCATATAAGATTACCTTAGGTTAGCACATTAATTATGTTATGCGCGGACCTTATTATCTCAGTTACTATGGTTACTATACTGTATGTATAAAAATGTTTAATTATATGTTCCTATTTTGTAAACAAGTCTAAAATTGAAATGGGTTAAGAACTGATTTTGCTATTGATTTCCATCACACTGTTCCTAGTTGTGCGCTAGGCCTATGTCACAACAGATTTTATTAGCTATGGAATGAAGATGACATAATGCTTTGAGTATTGAGTTATTAGTAACCATTCTAACTTTAGTAGGCTGTGATTTGGCAATGAGTAACTATGGCAACTTGTTGAATTTGCGGATGAAGAGAAGGATAACAACAACTAACAATAATCTTTGGACCCCCCCCCCCCCCACAACTTCAATGATAAACCACCCCTGAATTAGCAAAAATCTCTAAAAAAACAACAAAAATTATAAAAAAGATTTTAAACACGCCTATATATTGGTAAGTGATTCAAAATTTAGAGTAGATATATAATCCTCTATCTTAACTACTACTTACACTACTTTTGTACATGCAGTGTCTGAGTATGAAACGGCGACTTGTACGGTGTACGCTGCCGACCTTGTCTGGCGAAGTGTCTGGGCGACATGTGGTCGTCCTTACTGTTACTGTTAGATACTGTTCAATGAAATGGCGACCATACATAGTAGGTATTTTAAACCAAGTATGAATGAAGATGAGTGTAGGATGAGTGGCGCGATCTTGTAGTCTTGTTAGTGACTAAGGCCAACATTCCTTAGACACAGCTGTTAATTAATAGCCCATACAGCTAATGGCAACTAAGGGACCTACAGTTTATAGTGGAATCCGAACCACATTTTTCCTTGGTATATACGAATTGGTCTAATTATCAGGATAGTGACCGAGTGCACTGGGCCACAAGGTGTATATTGCAATGTGTAGGTGACCGACTGCACTTAATGCAACCAGGTAAAATTAGGTGACCAACTTGCGAAGTCAGGGTAAACCCCTTAGTGTGGATTGGGTATAAATGCATGTAGAGAAGAATATGCAGTCAGTCACATCATGTCGAGATTTGTGGTACTATTTAAATTTGACAACGAGGAGGAGTCGATGGCAGCGTTGAGAGATCTACGATCCCGCTACACGGTGAAGGAGTCTAGATCGTATGAGATCACTGAGGTGGTCTCCAATTATACTCCAGGTTAGTAAATAAACATAATTATGATTCAGAATATTTATTGAAAAATCTGAACATTAGGGGACCTTCCGGTCTTACCGGTACATTTAACTTTTTGTACCCGCCAGCTGCTATTGTGTCTATCTCAGCTTGAGTCAGGTTCAAAACGAAGCGTTTCGGTAGGAGCACAATGTGTGGCGTCCTGTCAAATATTATGTCTAGAATCACACTTGTGCCGTACTCCCGGTGAGAATGTAGCCTCGCACCAGTGATTGGATAACCAGCTGGATCGATCAAATCTGATATAGCTGCCCTCGGCGGACCTCTGCTTACTTCCAAATTGTTCAATTTTGACTTGAAGTCTGACATTGTCCGGTAAATAAAAACCACAATAGAGTTAGTTGATTACAGACTGGGTTTATATAATTCAGGACAACGGGTAGTACTTTGTGATGGTCAGTTGGATTGTCTAATGTGATATATTGTAAAGTTATACACAAGTAGTAAAGTAGGTGTGTTTACAAATTGTACCTGTTCAAGTAAAGAACATAACTACTGTATAGTCAAGATAAAAGTCAGTATTTACTTTAACGAATGTTATAGGGATTTATAAAATTGAATGTTGATAATAAATACACGAGTCCCCTTAAATGTTAGCAGGTTCATGTACACATGTTTAAAGTAAATCCAAAATGTACACCACTTTGTATGTCAAAATATATTACTAAATATATGTTTGTGTAGTGAATGCAAATAATGAAATTATTGGATCACGTTGACTAATATAATCAATCTATGAGTGTCTCTAAAGTAACAATTGTTAGGAGTATGGTTCACGTATGCAAAGTCAATCTGAAACGTATTCGTTTATAACACATTGTCGATAAAACAAATATATCTTTACTAAACTTGTGATAAAACGGGTTTTAACGGAATGTCAATAGTTGATAGTGCCAATACAATAAATACAGGGTGTTCATTTGAAAACTTTCCATATCTGTAGTGTGCAAAGGTAAGGCTTTTTATGTGAAAATAATTTTATTGGATTTGGCATGTCCAAATTAGGGGGAAATGAGAACAAATAAGTGTAAAAAGCCTTACCTTTACACACTACAGATATGGAAAGTTTTCAAATGAACACCCTGTATATGAATCTCTATGTATAAACGAGTACTGTAGTATGGAAATTATAGGAAATAAAACCAGACTCAGAAATACAACACTTGCATAAACACAAGGGTAATTTATGAAACAATGGACTGTTTTGTGCTAGGTTTCTTGTTATAACAATTAATTTCAAGTGTACGGTTTATGAGTGAGTGACTTATCTTAAAAGCTTATGGAGAGTATGGTTACAAACTACTAAACTTATCAAGTGTAACAACTTAAAAATATACACTAGTCAAGTGCAACAGTGTCTATATAGCCAGTCAGTTGTATAAACATATTTATATTTCAGCGGGATTGATGGCGGCAGTGATGCGCTGCGAGACGACCCAGAGATATGAGGTGCAACTCGGCAGAAAGAGAAAACCTACAGCGGTCGTTAGTGGCATTCCAGCTGTCCGTCGGAGATTTACGCCTCCGCCGGCACCGCTGCCGCTTGCAGCAACCGCGCCGTCACCGCTGCCACTGGGGTCAGATCCACCGCTGTCGCCGATGCTGCTATATCCACTAGCCCCACTGTCGCCACAGCCATCGACATCTTGGTATACCCCGCCGACACCTCAACCACCCATGCCGCAGCCGTCGCGGCAAACATCACCACCACCGCCTGAGGATGTGGTTGAGGAAACACTCACGCCGCAGCCGTCGCGGCAAACCCCACCGCCACCTCAACCGTCACCAGAAATTATCAATATATCCTCTGACGAAGATAGTCTAGATGGACTACTAGCTGAAGCTTCAGCTAGTAGTTCATCTGGCTATGTGTCGTTAGAGGACGATTTTTTACTTGAACTTTTCAATTTAAAAAAAACCCAACCAATAGCTCTTGTTATTTCTTATCCTGTCAATAAGTAAGTGTGTACGTCTGTGAGCAGAGTGTAAAGTATTGTCAAAGTGTAAAAAGTTGTGAGTAGATGTAAAAAGAGAAACCAGTAGCACTTACCAAGAAGGTGTGCAGCGGATGTGTGCGCTAAGCAAACTGTGCTTTCGTAGCTTGAACTGATTGTCTTATAAACCCGCAGTTGAGGCCCCCCTCCCTATTCCGGGGTGGGGCGACCCACTGATCCGAATAAAATTTAGGACATGGTCGAGGACTGAAAATCTAGATCTTGGTCAGTAGGTTGAGGACCGATTGAGGTAAGTAGGTCGAGGATTGATTGTGGTCAGTAAGTCGAGGACTGATCCCGGCCAGTAGGTCGAGGACTGACTGGTTGATGTCAGTAGGTCAAGGATTGAGAATCTAGAACGAGGTCAGTAGGTGAGGTAAGTATGTCATGGATGTCTAATCACAAGGTCGGTCCACCCTAACCACCGAGCATAAAAGAGCCGAGCAGTTCTGTGGATTGGCACACAACGATCCGCAGAGTGTCAAGCAACACATGGATTTTTTAGAGTGCACCATAAGCCATGAGGCATACTTCTTAACAGAGGAATCCTTAGCGAGACACCAGCAAATGTGTCTTGCTACCAAAGAGTACACGAGCCGATTCCAAAAATTACGACGACGACGCAGCCCTGGCAATCCACCTCCGGCCAAACAATCAAAAGGAGTAAGGAGTCGCAGCAGCAGCAGCAGCAGCAGCAGTCCACAACGCAGCAGTCTACAATGCAGCAGTCCACAGCGCAGTAGCAGTCTACGACGCAGTAGCAGTCCACAACGCAGTAGCAGTCTTCAACGCAGTAGCAGTTCACAGCGCAGTCCACAACGCAGCAGTCTACAATGCAGCAGTCCACAGCGCAGTAGCAGTCTACAACGCAGTAGCAGTCCACAACGCAGTAGCAGTCTTCAACGCAGTAGCAGTTCACAGCGCAGTCCACAACGCAGCAGTTCACAACGGAATAGCAGTCTTCAACGCAGTAGCAGTTCAAAATACAACAACAGTGCTCAACGCTCACAACATAGCATCAGCAGCAGCAGCAGTATACCATCTCCAAAGCTGAAATGGCATCTCAAACGTGGTCTTCTAAGCTTTCGTGACTATACGATTGACAACCCGGACAACTACTACAAAGACTCAAAGGAATTCCTAGCATCGGCTCTTCCTCTGGTTGAAAAACTACTGCGTGAGGAGCTGAAGACAACGCATAGCCTAAAATTCAATTTGGTGTTGCTGTCCTACTTCAACCATCTACACGAAGGCATCCTAGAGGAATTCAACTTTAAAACCACAACTAGGGCTATCTACGGGGGCTCTGACGATCTCGAGGACATGCTGGCGCAGGATGGTGCGAAGCTGCTTGCGGAACAGTCCGAGTTTGAGGGCAAAGGTAGCGGCTGGAGTCTGGATCATCCGTCTAGCTTAACTATAAGAGTAAGTAGATTTACATTTAAGAAACCCACTGGGAAATCATATACTAACCTACCAAAAAGGATCAGCCAACGCAAAGCAACCATAAATATTCAAAATAGGGACGAAAAATGCTTCATGTATAGTGTTCTTGTAAAACACCTACCTGATGTAAACGTTAACTCCGTTTTAAATGAGTCACTTTGAAAACATCAAAGATCACTATGATTTTAAAAATCTTAAATTTCCGGCCTCAGTATTGTCTATTCACATATTCGAAAGGGACAACCCAAACACATCAGTGAACGTATTTGAAACAGCTCCGGGTTGTGACATAAGCCCTTTACGTGTTGTTGACGAAAAAGATGATCATATCGATTTGTTGTTGTACCGGGCTGGTGCTAACATCGCACATTACGTATACATCACGGATTTTGCAAAGTTGATCAGACTGCAGGTGGCGGCTGGCCACAATCAAATTGTCATATGCAAACGGTGTTCGACACACCGAGAAGCTAGAAAGTGTAAAATGGGTCCCAAAATATGGCTTGAAGATCATTTGCGTCTTTGTAAAAAATTCAAACTCGCTACCACACGTCTCCCGAAAGAAGGGGTAAACCTTTTGAAATTTGAGGAATTTGAATACCAAATTCCGGTCCCAATTATTGTCGTAGCTGATTTTGAAGCTACGTTAGTGCCGATTGTGGAGTCTGATCGTTCGTACCAGTGTCACGAACCCAACTCTTACTGTACACTTGTAAAAACCACTCTACCTGTTGAAAAGCTGCACGAAGTAGGTATTAGTACGGAACCGGAACTACACCGTTCTCCCAATGCCGCACAAACTTTCATGATCCATATGCAACAGCTTGCCGCTCGTGTCGAACAACTGTACACGAGACAAGAGCCGTTAAAAACTCTAACAGCGGAAGAAAACGAACGATTTGAAACAACTACCGAATGTGAATTATGCGAGAGACCGTTCAACGACAGCACTTGTATTAAAGTAATTGACCATTGTCACGGGACCGGAAACCTCCGACTCATTCTCTGTGGTAAATGCAACTTGCGATGTTCTACTGTTAACTTTATACCGGTATATTGTCACGGTATGTCTAACTATGACGGAAACTTTATAATAAAAAAGTCTTTCTACAGTTCCAGATTGTGAAGTAAAAGTAATTCCATGTACTAACGACAAATACATTGCCATATCGGTACGGGTAGGGAGCAAGCTGGCGTAGTGGCTAGAGCGCGGGACTTCAGTCCCTGAGGTCTCGGGTTCGATCCCCGCCAAGTCACCAATGGATTTTATCTAAGTGATAATGCCGCAACCCCTAGGTCTAGCCTGAAGTAATGTGAAAAACAATCCCAGGCTCGTGCCTAGCGTCCTAGGAAAAAAAAAAATATCGGTACGGGTAGGCAGAATTTGGATCCGTTATTTGGATTCTTTCAGACTCATGTCGTCAAGCTTGGCCAAACTGGCAAACATCTTGTCTGAAAGTGAACTTGTTGAATCGTCAAAATTGGTCCCACCCGAACACCTAGACCTTGTCCGCCGCAAAGGTATTTACCCATATGATTTTGTAACCACCACAGCGGTCTTTGACCAAACCGAGTTACCGTCACGGGATGCATTTTTTGACCGCTTGAACAATGAACCGTGTTCAGAAGAAGATTACGAGTTCGCACAGTCCGTATGGGAAAAATTAAAAATGAAAACGTTTGGTGAATACCACAATTTTTACTTAAAACTCGTAGTTTGTCTACTTGCCGACATTCTTACGTCCTTCAGAAAAACATGTTTGGAATCATATAAAATCGATTGTTGTCATGTTTACACTGCACCTGGTCTTGCATATAAATCAATGCTTCGGATGACCCGTGTCACCCTCGAGCTTCTCACAGATCCGGACATGTTATTAATGATCGAGTCCGGTATCAGGGGGGGACTTGTGCAGGTCAGCCTCAGGCATGCCGTAGCAAACAACCCATACCTTAGCAACCCGTCAGATTACAACGAAAACGAACCAAAAACATGGTTACTAATGTTGGATGCCCTGAACTTGTATGGGTACGCACAGTCCAGTTACCTACCGACAGGAAACTTTAAGTTTGTATAATCCCCAGAAACGTTGGATTGGTCAACCCTTCCATTGGACGCGCCAACAGGGTATATAATGGAAGCTGATGTGACAGTACTGGACCGTGTTCACGACAAACTACAGGATCTACCTCTCCTTCCGGAACTTGAGGTCCCTCCGGGTAGCAGAGAAAAAAAACTATTGGCAACGCTACATGACAAGGTAAAGTACGTGGCACACTATACAGTGTTTCAACAAGCCGTGAAGTTAGATTTAGTTGTGACTAAAGTACACCGTGCAATCTCGTTTTCATAGTCACCTTATATGAAAAAATTTGTTGATTTCAACGCTGAAAAGAGAGCCGGTTCTACCAACGACTTCTACAGAAACATATATAAATTAATGAACAATGCTAACTACGGTAGATTGTTGATGAACAAACGGAACCATCGTGATGTCAGGATAGTAACCAAAGACAGTCTCCTTCAAAAGCTGATCCGCAACCCTCAATTTTCCGAACATGTAATAGTAGCGCCAAACGTTGTGCTTGTTTATATGCAAAGGAAGTCTGTCATGTTGAACGCCCCAATTTATGCCGGAATGTGTGTTCTAGACATTGCAAAAACACACATGAATATGTTCTATTATGAGTTTCTAGACATAGTATGAGTTTCTTATGGTGACCCATCATCACAGTAGGGTTCACCCAGAGTTTTGGCCATCGTATTCAGATAAAGCCCATGTATATTTTGAATACTACGAGCTTGTTATAGGTAACAACAGTACGTACCGTTTATGCAAAGGGTGTTTTACAAAAACCAGTGAACCCCCCGATCCATTTGACGACTATGAAGAGCACTGGCAGTCCTTGAATTGGCGATTCTTTAGTACAGTACATCACTTTGGTGTCGATCCCAGTGGGTTCGTAAGAATTATTCTAAGACAAGAAAGCAGTTGGTGCGATTTTTGCGTCCTATCACCGTTGTTCCAGTTGTACAGTTTGGATTCATGTACAGAACATACCTATGTACACGACTGGGACAACGACAGTGATAGTGACGAATCAATTGTCGACTCTTTCGAGCGAGTTGAAATTTACAGACCTTATTAGATGCATGTTCACGTTTGACACTCTGCGGATCGATGTTTGTCTTCTCCCAGGGTTTTAACTTTCTGTAATTTATTTTGTTTTCCAAGTATTTTTCTAAAGAATACAACGGATTAACTTGAATATTGTATGTTTTAAATGCTGAACTCTGTCAACTTTGTTTTCCGTGTATATGTATAAAATATAACGGGTTAACTAGAATATTTGAATTTTTTCATGTGCTTTGTGTAAACTATGATTATTTAGAGTCAAACATACTCCAGACTAGTGATTGTTTTGCGAATCTTTTCTTGTTCTTATTATCTAGTATTTTTTATTGAATAACGTAACTATGTTTTAAATGTTGAACTTTTGATTTTGCCATACTGTATGTAAAAAAAAAATAAACGGATTAACTAGAATAACTTACTTTATGTGTTTTGTATTAACTATGGTTATTTAGTGTCAAAACATACTCCAGACTAGTGTTTTTTTCGTAAATCTTTTAAAACTTTCTTGTTCTTATTATCTAGTGTTTTATTGAATATTGTAACTATGTTTTAAATGTTAAACTTTTGATTTTGTCAACTTTGTTTTCTTTGTATACTGTATGTATAAAATGAAACGGAATAACTAGAACATTTATTACTTCATGTGTTTAAACTATGGTTTAAGTGACAAACATGCTCTATAATTGTGATCGTTCAGTCATTATTTTTAAACTTTTTTCTGCTTCATTATCTTGTGTTGAATATTACAACTGTATTTTAAATGTTGAACTGTTGATTCTGTCAACTGTATATAAACTATGTAAATATACATCTAAAATGTAATTTAACCTTTCAAATAAAAAAAAGAATATAATTCTCTTGTACTGTAATACACCTTTCTTCGTTAGTTGGTCTTGACAGTACAACATATGCGTCTTGCGTGATTGTTACACGCTTAAATAATAAGATCTTGATACCACTAGCTGAGTGTTCAAGTAAAGTGATAGAGCTTTGTCAATGAGTGTTTTGCAATACCTCATGTCTTATAACCACTTGTATCCCTGACTCATCAAGTAAATTGATATCTATTATATTGTTGATGCCTTAGCTAAAGATAAAGGAGATAAATAAAGAAACAAAAGTTTACAGTAAAGATATATTACAGTAAGATACATTCAATACACCAATTTTGTATGTACCATTTTGACAAATACTTCATGTTCTCTAATACAGCCTCTATAATGTTTGCTACACAAAAACGACGAACCTCACTATCAATCCATGGCAACATCGATGTTCTAAGTGCTGTCCGTTCATATCAAAAATCTTGAGACTCTGCAGGCAACCTTCTTTCATTCAAGTCAGAAAGTAATTGTGGCAAATCACTTGTAATGTGGCGAACGAGTTGTTTGTCCAATGACATTGAAGCCAAGTCATTTGTAGTGTTTGAAGTTACCTTATAGTGTTTGGTAAAATACCGTGTGTAACGAGAGATCAGAAACTGCACAGTTGGGTTTATTTCAAGTAGGATATTAAAGTAGCTCTCAAGGGATGGGAACAAACGTTTGAAAGAGATCCATCCATCATTTTGAAGAACCACTCTGGGAGTCTGTCGAATGATGTCAGATTCATTTGAAGGTCTTGAAAGTGTAACAGAATTCAAATTGTGATTAACCGGCTTGTTTCTCAGACGATAGTTACAAAATGATACTAATCCATTTGGTCTTGGTTCCAATATGACATGTAGATAGAACGGATTGAATGGGGTTTCATCGGAGTAAAACTTGTTGATAGAGTGGTGAACTGTAGAGCTTTGCAGACTCAAAAGATCTTCAAATGTCAATTCAATTGAGGTTTGATTGTTTACCAAACAAATAGAAGGAGAAAAGTCTTTAATTGAATCAAGACCAACAGCAGCATGAGCTTGGTTTGCAACTTTATAAATCTGTCTAAGTAAAAGATGTGGTTCCCATGAGTTAGGCTGCTGATCAGAACGCACAGCTGCTTTGTGTGGCTGGTGTATACTATGAGAGTGACTCACCACAGATGTTGTCGGTGTTGACGAAGAAGACGTATATGACACTGGAGATGAAGTCGACGTTGAGGGTGGCAATGGAGATAACTTATATGCTGATGTATTCTGTAATAGTTGCGAACGTTGAGGTGGTGGCGGCGGCGGCGGTAGCAGCAGTTGTGGTGATGACAAGGCATGTAGATTGTCTTGATGAACTTTCTAGCGAAAACCCTGACTCGACCTAGCGCGTGTAGCAGATTTTGTTGTTGACGAGTTGACTGGAGTTTTCTGATGCAGAATTGACGGTTGTTCCGGCCGGTATTCTTCCACTTCCTTTGAAACATAATCCTTGTCCTCTGCGTTACCATTTTGACTGCAAACTGTTGAACACTCGCGGGTATAGTAATTTGCTTGGACCGCACCTGATGTCGTATGTACGGAATCAGATACGTCTTGTAGAGTCTCACCAGTTAAAGATGCAAGAAGCTGATCAATGTCCATAGTATTTACATCAGAGTATATAACATTATGCACTGGAGGAGGAGGAGGTTTAGTGCGTTTACGTTTCACTCACGAAAGATCTTTACGCGGAACTGGTGCCGACCGTTTCACTGACGCTTCCATACTGACTAAACCAGCAAACCAGTTCTAGGTTTTATACGCAGTGCTTATACAAGTCTGGACCGGTACGGTCGTCAACCTGGCGAGGCAGATGGCGAGCGTCAAGGACAAATCCACTGAACTGAAAACAAGTCTAGACAGGTTGCGCGCACATGCTGGATATTTTAAATGAGAGATAATCCTGTTGTTGTTGTAAGTAATACAGTGAGCTTTGCATCAATAGATGTAAGAAATTTTAAAGTTTTGGCATCTGATTCATCCAACGTGTTTATCCTTCTATCATAGGTTACTAATAATTTTGATGTTTTCTCATCTGATTCTTGCATTTTCTTTATCTCTTCATCTAAAGATACCAACGATTCAGATGTTTTCCCATCTGATTCATGTAGCTTTTTGATTTTTTTATCCAAAGATACTAAAGACGCAGACGTTTTCTCATCCGAGTCTTGTAGCTTCTTGAGCTTATCATCCAAAGATACTAACGATGCGGAAGTTTTCTCGTCTGATTCATGTAGCTTTTTGATTTTTTTATCCAAAGATATCAAACGTGTAGACGTTTTCTCATCCGAGTCTTTCAGCTTCTTGAGCTTATCATCCAAAGATACTAAAGATGTAGACGTTTTTTCATCCGAGTCTTGTAGCGTCTTGAGCTTATCATCCAACGCTGTAATTAATTTAGATTATTTCTTATCCGATTCTTGTAAGTTGTTTAGTCTATCTTGATAGGATACCTGTTTTTCCTTTATATCGTTTAGGTCGGTCTTAATAGATTCCTCTATGGAGACTATTGATTTTTTTACATCCTTAACTGCTTGATGGAGCTCTTCGAGGCTAACAGCAAATGTCTTTAACTTTCCTTCTACCTCTTTCAAATCGTCTTTGTTCACATAGAAACGATTTAGATAACCTTTAGACACCTTTTGACGTTACACATCAGGATCCACTGCAGCTCTGAACCTCTTGGTTCCATCATCACCCAACACATATGCATCGTCGTCTTCATCATCAGATAAGTGACGCTTCTGTTCTTGATACGAAGAGTGTCCAAACTTGTCTATAACGTGTCTTCTAATCATAGCTTGTACAATATATGTTTATCATAACAATATCCAAACCAGAATGGTGAAACGAACATGATATTAGCCTATTTAAACCCACTAAGGGAAAACCAATGCGTTTGACATAAGTCTTGATCCTGTCAGACTTCCTAGTTAGTTTGTATAGCTCGTTTTTACTATACCCAAGAGTTGAACCGAGATGGAAATCCCAACTATTTTACTTATATTTTGTTTCCTTTACGTCTGAGTACTTTTTCAATAAGAAATGTGTCGGGATAGTTAGTTTTTTGAAGTTCAGGCTCATAAAATGCAACCTTTATATCGGTTCCTTCTTCGTCTTGTAAGCAGTATACAGGGGGAGATGACTGACGTACACGAACGACTTTAAAAAGCTCGGTACTCCAATTTGATGTGTAGCCCTTTTCAAACAACGTTTTATATTTTGAAATCCTCACTTTGTCGTTTATTTTAAACTTAGCGACACTACTAACCTTAGACATATTCAGCTTTTTTACCAAAAACTGTTCATTTTGTTTGGTGACGTCTTTTGGTTTCATACCTATCGATCTGTGCACCCTAAAATTGTACTTTTTAATCAATTTAGGAAGTAATTCTAGCCACTTGTAGTTACCCTGTACGCTAAATTCTTTATACATCCAGTTCTTTATCGTTTTGTTGAGTCTTTCAACGACTGAGGCCTTTAATGGACTATACGTACTATAGTGGTTGATACCATGTTTTTCATAAGTGTTTTAACCTCTTTATTGTAAAAGTCTGTGCCGAGATCACTTTGAATGTTGCGTGGTATTCGACCGCTTCCTTCAATCACACTTTCCAATGCTGATGCAACCGTTTTTCCAGCTTTGTTATTTAACGCCACTGCCCATGCATATTTTGATAACACATCTATCACCATCAAAACATACTTTTTCCCTCCATTTATCCTAGCATAAGGAATCATTTCTATCAGGTCGGCTTGCCACAAATCATCTATACCACGTACAAAAACCTTTCTTCTAACGAATTTCTTTCTGGATTGTCTATGCAGCTCGTTGACAATTCCTCTCTTGGATGCCGACAAAGACTCCTTGGTTGATCTGTCACTCATTGTGTCAAGCTATTATTCCGTTTAATTTTAACAAACCTATTATGTATTGTATTTCTTCACTGTGAGCTGTGTGACCTGCTTCTTTCGAGAGAATTAAGGTCTTAAGTCGTTTTACCAGTAGATTGGCATTGCCTTTATACGGTTCAATGTTTTCCACAGTTATGCCCCTCCCAGAGGGTGATGCCGATGTTGCCACACTGTACTTTGGTGGAAACAGCACTGAAATAACAGTCGAGTACTTTTTTACCTCTGTTGCTATTTATAGGTTTTTCTGCGGAATACATTTGACGATGGGCGTTGGAAGCTTGCAGTATCTCCTTATAAGACTGTAGGTCTTGTTGTGTAATGAAAGCTTTGTCGGGAACCTGCATGAAAAGAAGTTCCAGGAGTCCTGGTGTAGCCTCGTAGCTACGATCTTTTACAATTACATGCGAGTTGGTAAACTTTATCCTTAAACTGCCTATGTTCATATTACCTCTCCCATCGAGTTTAACTCCATATGTGGAGTCTATTTTGTCCTTATATGAGGGGCCGGAAAGCCGTCTAAGGTATTTTTGTACTTGACTAGGTGTAGGTGTTTGTGTAGACATGTCCATTGACTTATCCACTTCACATTCTTCGTTTTGTATCTTTTCTATTAAAATGTTTACTTTTTTTACATCTTCCGGTTCTTCCTTCTTTATGTATCTATAAGAGTCATTCAGACGTGTTTCCAAAGTCTCTTGTAGGGGTTTTACAAGTGGTTTGGCTTGGGCTTCCAACAATTGTTCTACATGCTCAGCATTATTCCTTAGTTGTCTGTACTTCTTTCGAACGGAATCGGTCAACCTCAGCAGTTCTCGTTTGATCGCCTGTTCTCTACTCGGTGGTCGTTGGTGGGTTTTCAAGTTAAGCTTGAATTTTTTACCAACCTTCTTCCTAGGGCGTTTTCTTGCCGGGACACTAGTGTATACGTCCATTCTCTTGGCCAATCTGATACTGTTATAACATGTGAAGGCAAGCAGTTGACCTTATATATCAGTAATGAACGTGTCTATACCACACCTATAACGACCTTTGTTTATTTCACAGTCCTTATTGATGGTTACAAATCCATACTTTTGCTTTTGCCAACAAGCTCTACAAAGCGTTTTAAATTTTTCAAACGCCATATCGGTGTTTACGTGATCTTTGTAGACATGATGTAAGTTGAGCTCATCCTGTTTAAACAGAATTATGAGATTTACATTATCTCTAATTAGATGTTTTGGCAAGCGGGTGTAGGTTTGTATGAGATAGAATGTGTCTACATTTCTATGTCTACCCATAAAAAGTATGCTCTCATGTTATCTTGCTTGTCACAAGCCACATCGTCAAAGATCATTATCGAGTCCTGTTTCGCCTCTCCTGGATCCGGTACCTCTTCACTATTGTTAAATGTGAAGTACCCAATATATGGAAGATTACTAATTATTTGCTCTAACAGCTTGTACTTTGGTTGCATTAGTGATTTACTAAACACATATATGTTGGCATATTTTAGTCCATTCGGCTCAGTTAGAAGGCTGAACATTAAGTTGGTTTTACCACAGTTTGACGGTCCACACACAATAGACCTAATGGACCGAGGAAGGAGGCTGCCATGTTTCTCAACTTCGCTGTCAGTGGTGATCAGTTTGTCCACTGAGTTATCCACAGTGAACGTGTCACGTTGCTTTTGAAATTTCATCCTTACACTACAAGCGTCACATACAAAGTGCTGCTGTGATATAAAAGGGTTCAGTAATATATCACTAGCTCAGTATGATAAGGATCTCGAGAGGTCGAGGACTACTTAATCGCGGGATAGACTCTTTGCCTGTCGAACTTCACTTGCCCGGCTATCAGTACTGTGGTCCCGGGTCAGATTTGAAGAAGCGTATGGAGCGTGGGGATCAAGGAATTAACTTGTTGGATCGTGCATGTAAAGAACACGACATAGCTTATAGCAAGAACAAAGATCTTCCTAGTCGTCAAGCTGCAGACAGAGTTCTTGCTGACAAAGCTTGGACACGTTTTAGCTCTAAGGGTGTACTGTTTGGTGAGAAGCTCGCCTCCTGGGTCGTCACCAGTGCAATGAATGCAAAGTTGAAGCTCGGTGCGGGTACGGTAAGGAGAGGAAGAAGAGCTCGCAAAGCCAAGTCTGGAATGGGCACAACCACTAAACGTAGAAG
Source organism: Macrosteles quadrilineatus (assembly GCF_028750875.1). Taxonomy (NCBI): domain Eukaryota; kingdom Metazoa; phylum Arthropoda; class Insecta; order Hemiptera; family Cicadellidae; genus Macrosteles; species Macrosteles quadrilineatus. Next base: position 5,012,247 of record NW_026542605.1, read on the forward strand.
GACCGTTTGTAGAAAGAAGAGGAGAAGTGCTACTAAGAAACTAAGCTCCAAACCTTTTACCTTTTCCGTCATATTGTGACGGGCAAGGGGCGCTGTACAGGGCTCAGGACTGAAATTGTATAAGGAAAGTAAAGATGGAGGTAGACGTCGTTTAAAAAAGGCCGCCACGTCTGCTCTACAAGCTATTAAGTCCATGCGAAGAGGAAAGCGTGCTGCGTTTGACCATTTGCGTCGTAGAGAACGTATCCTCGCATTAACCAAGTCAGGAGGTGTGTTGCCGTTATTGCCGATTTTCGCGGGTTTGAGTGCACTAGTTAGTTTAGCAGGTGGGGCCGCTGGTGTGGCCAAAGCAATAACTGAAGCCAAAGATGCAAAGAAACGCCTGGGAGAGCTACAGAGGCATAACGAAACCATGGAAGCTATAGCTTTACGCAATGGAAAGGGTTTGTTTTTTAGACCTTACAAAAAGGGACTTGGAATTTACATGGCCCCATACCAGGAGCAACCAAAAAACTTGTAAACTTCTTGCCCAAGCGCGCTTTATACGATTTTGACTTGGTGTATTGGGTAAGGAAATTTAAGATTCCAAACTTTAGAGGGGTATTTATGCGGAATAGGCTACCACGAAGCCCGTGGAAAAATGAGTCTGCAATAGTGAACTTGGATGACAGCACTGGTCACGGCACACATTGGGTCTGCTACAAGAAGAATGGAGGGTTTGTAAGGTTTGACAGCTACGGAGATCTTACACCACCAGTGGAACTTCACGAATATCTGAAGGGGAATTATGTGTCCTACAACAAGACTGCTTATCAAGATGTAGACATTAACAGTGAAAACTGTGGACATTTGTGTTTATATTTTTTGTCTGCAACCTAATAAATATCTGTTATAAATAAGATGTTTTAGTCCCTTCCCGTCCAGTCATGTCTCTGACGTTTGTGCTTTCGGGTAGGAGTTCTACCCTCTATGTTGACTACTTCCCTCCGGTTGAGTTGGATCCGAATTGTGAGTACGAGATTGGTCTTCTCAGCTTTGAGACTTACAACTCGATACCTAATATTGATGAAACCAATAATATGTTTCATTTTGACAATGGGAAAGTGATTAAAATCCCTACTGGTACTTATGAAGTACAGGATATTGAGAGCCTTATAAGGGAGAAGTTTAAGCTATTACCACAGTCGTCTGAGAAGAAGTATTGGATACGCCTAGGGACTAACAATAATACTTTACAGACCTCTATGAAGAGCACTGTACAGGTGGATTTCTCTCAACCAAACTCTGTAGGATCTCTTTTGGGTTTCCAAAAAGAAGTTGCAGAGCCAGGGAATGAAATTTACTCGAAGAACGTAGTATATATCTTTGAAATAAACACAATAAGACTGGAGTGCAATATATCGAGTGGATCCTACGTAAATAATCGACAAGCGCACACCATCTATCAGTTTTTTCCCTCTGTACCTCCCGGATATAAGCTGGTTGAAGTTCCAAACTCCGTCATTTACCTGCCGATCACCACTAAGGTCATTAGTAACATTACGCTTAAGATTGTTGATCAGGACGAAAGACTGGTGGATTTCAGAGGTGAACGTATAACAACCTGTTTACATATTAGAAGAGTCACAGGATTGAAATAGACATCACAATGGGTTATGTTTATTTCCCACCCACACCTTCAAAGTGTGCTTCTAATCTGCAGAGAGAGAACAAAGGCTATTTATTGGACACCCGCAGGCCAAGGGTAAACAGTGTTAGTCAACCACCCAAGCGGTTAACACGTACTAATCAACGGTTTTTACGCTCATTGGGATTTCAAGTACTTCAGTAATGGATATATTAAACATTTTAGGAAGTGTTCCATTTGATGATACAATATCACACATGGAATACCAAACACATTTCCCATATGCTTCTAGCACACTTGAGAACAACGATGAAATTAGAATACCTATACAACAACAAGATCTGTGCGTTCTCCCTTCAATGAGCTATTTGTACATCGAGGGGAAGCTTCTTACTAAAGACGACGCTAAGCCTACAAGAACTGGATTTACAACAAACGCTTTTGCCTTTTTGTTCGATGAAATACGGTATGAAATCAATGGCGTAGAGATCGATCGTGTAAAAAATCCTGGTATAACATCTACACTTAAAGGTTACGCTTCATTAAACGAGATTTCGTTGAAGGGATTAGGGAATTCAGGCTGGCCATCTACAGTTGACCGATTGTCATCAACACTAGAAGCACATGTAGTAGATTCCGAAGGAAATTTCAGTTTTTGCATACCACTGAGTAAACTTTTAGGGTTTGCAGAAGATTACAGAAAAGTAATTGTCAACTGTCGCCATGAACTGGTTCTGATCAGATCCGCAGGGGATAAGAATGCGGTTTTGTGGACTGCTGCCAGTGCCACTGACCAACTCCTGAAGACGTTAAGGTTAAACTTGAAAAACTGTGTTGGAGAGTCCCATACGTTACACTGAGTGACAAACAAAGGATCGCCTTGCTTCGCCATTTGGAACGGGGTACAAGCATTCCTGTAGAATTTAAGCTGGGAACTCTATGAGTATCCCTCCCTACCTTTGTCTGATAAACAGTCATGGTCAGTAAAGACTGCTTCTCAACTGGAAAAACCTAGGCATGTTATGGTAGCGTTCCAGCAAGGGCGCAAAAACAACATCAAGAAGTCAGCATTATGTTTTGATCACTGTAAGATATCCAATCTTAAGCTTCATCTTAATTCCATAAATTATCCTTATGATGATTTAAAACTGAATATCAGTAAGAACCGGTACGCAATCTTGTACGATATGTACACTCGTTTCCAGGAATCATACTACAATGTTCCTTCACAGCCGCTTTTGAACGTTAGCAGTTTCATAAATCACGCTCCTGTAGTTGTAATTGATTGCTCGAAGCAGAACGAATCCCTCAGGTCTGCTCCGGTCGATATTCGTTTGGAGTTTGAAGCCAGTGAAGCTTTTCCCTCCAATACCATACTGTTTAATCATACACGACAAGTCGTTCACATACGATCCTTCCACTAATTTGGTTCGCAAAATAATGTAAGTGTGGAGGGGGATAGGCTATATATCCCACAGCTTCCAGTTAGTTCACTCAAACGTTTTCCTACAGTTGGTGCGGGCAACACAATCATGATTGCTAAGGCAGTAATAGATTTCAGTGCTTTTGCCGGAAACAACAAGAAGGTTATAATCAAGGAGCATACAATTTTGGACTTGGCTTCTAGATGTGCTCAACATTGGATATTTAAATTACCTAAGGACACAAGCACATCAGTATATACTGGACCTCAACCTGACTGTGGTGAATGGTACGCCTCGGCGTTTGAAGGACATAATAGGTGGCTGAGCAAACACTATCACGGCATCGGATTTGACACAGGGAGTGTCGAATGTGAATCTCTACTTCCTGCACTGCAGGACATTTGCTGTAGTACACAGCTACTTTACGCTGCTTCAAATGAGAAGGCAAAAGTTTTAGAAGAAATACTGGACCACCAACGAGCGGTGATCAGTCTCGAGACTTTGGGATGTCCACCGCTTTCTAGTGACATTTCAATACTCCCACCCGTTGATGAACAACAGGCACATCAGTGTTTGTTTCATCATTTGTATGCACCCGGTTTCTACTGCACACAGTCCAACGCTCACATTCTCGCTGATTGGTGTTCAAAAAACCCTAAACTTATAGACGTAGACGATCCTGCAGTGAGGGAGAAAACATTTACTGACTGGAAACTCAAATCACCTTCAGCCAAACATCTTGCCGAAGGAGGCTTCATCAGGATGATCAGTTTGAAGGATACTACCAAATGTGTCTATTGCGGAGTAAGACTTTTCAAATGGGAAGAAGGGGACGATCCCATCGGCGATCACAACTACAACTCACCGTTTTGCGCACACCTTCGCTTCAGAGATCAGCAGAGATCAGAAAAGGACGAACAACAACGTGGAGATATTCCACCAGACCAAGACGTCACTGGCCGATACATCTTATCTCCAGAAGTAACTCATCAAGATCTGTTAAATATGTGTAGGGCTTAAGACCAAAATATATGTTTCTTACTCAATTTTTTTCTTTAAATACAATACCCCTTATTGACAATCAGCAGACCTATTCCAGCTCTCTTGCAGCATGTCTCACAAAAAGGAACTCACCTTTTCGAATCCCCTTGACACTACGTTTTACTTCTCCAACTACGAAGATCGTAGGTGTACCAGCTTATTGGACCGATATCGTTTCAGACAAAGGATTCTTCAAGTTGAGTCAGTTTTACACCAATCGCTTTTACTCAAAATACAACATGTTAACCAATGTTCTCTCAATGATCATTCTATGTGCTTTATAAATACTTTTAAACATTAATTTGTGTAATCACTCTACTACTAGCAATAAAGTAAGTTTTTTTCTTTTACTTTAGTCTTATTTTTTACTCCCAACCAAATCTCTCAAGGTATACCAAGGCAATATTGCCAACGCTTACTTTCCATCTCCAACAGCGCTGAGATCAAGCGACTTAGACAAGGTCGACAGCACACAGCAATATCCTAATATAACATTATAGGCTAGTCAATCTAGAGTCAAAATAAGCCTAACATCAAACTTAAAGCAATAAAAATGAAATATATGGGATTTTGTCAACAAAGGGGTCCAGAACATCATACTAAAAATCGAGAAATATCGAAGTGGCGGAAAGCCGCCATATTGGAAAAAAGCTTCCGCCATATTGGATTTATGTAAGCTTTTAGTAAAATGGATATAGTTTGAAAACTAATCGTCTTAAAAGTCTCCGGTTTGTTTTAATAGCTTCCTCGTTAAGTCTACTTCAAGATAACAACTTTTATATTATTTAATTATTTTTTTTCTTTAAACGAGACAGCTTTAAATTTAAAAAATACCAAATTTCAAAGATTTTTTTAATAAAACCTTAATTTTTTTTGCAAATACAAACTCGGATGATATAAACATACATTTTTTGTGGCTATTAAAAAAATCTGCATTAAATTTCGAACAATAATAATTATCATATCAGTTTGTATCTTGCTTTGAAGATGGGATATATTATGGGATATATTCGTTATTAGTCTTCAACTCGGAACGCTAGCCATGACGCGCGATGCACCGCTACATCTAATCCGGGTGAAATACACTTTGAGGTAAGTAAATTTACTTTAAGAAAATTTAAGCCATATTTTGAAAACATTTATACAGGATAATATACTAACAAAAATCCGACAAAATCCGAGCATGGGAACACTAAAAAAGTATAACAAAATTCAATTTTTCATAATAGAAAATTACAGTAGTAGTCAGAGAAATATAAGAAATTACCTTAAAATTCTTTTCAATGTAACGTTTTATAGTTTTATTTTTAGTGTTGGGTTTGTTGATAGTGACATACTAAAAGATATTAAAAAAGGGTCCCCCCGAAAACCCCTAAAACGACTATTAAAAATGGCAGCTTTTCTCAAAATTGACAAATTAAAAAAAACACGTGCATTTTTATGAACATTTTTCGAGAAATTGACTTAGTACCACTGCTGATACTTATTCATTTTCTAGTTTCTAATTTCGATAGATAATCCTTTTTTGACCGCCATCTTGGAATGACATATTGGATATAAATAAAATATTTTAAGAGTAATGATAGTTTTGTGACACATAAATTTAAACTAGGTTTTTACGATGAATTCATTTCTAATAGAATACTTTTTTAGGTATCCTTTTTATTTTTCAAACGACCCCTTACATTTCTTATGAACGTTTCATACTTTGAATTGTTTTATGATATTTCTTACATCTCCAGTTATTATTAATGCTTGCAGTCCGTTCTAGCCTTAAACTATTTAGTGATGTAAGGGCTGTCATTTAATTATTTGGGCTATTGATAATTAAAATCAGAAAATTTTGAGACGAGCTACAAACCGCAACACAATATGAAATTGACCTTTTTAGAAATAAGACGTTATTAAAATATTTATATCTCGGGTTGTATTAACAACACGAGATATAAATCTTCACATGTTGTCTTCATATAAAACGTCACCAAGTTCTTTCTGGTCTTAAATTACCCAGTAAATGATTGGCATTCATTTTATTAATTACTAAATAAAATCTGACAAATTTAAAATGAGACATGGACTTTTATTTTAAACTAGCAGTTATCCAGCGCGCGTTGCTGCGCTAATAACTATTATTTGAAATTAGATTTTTTTCTTCTTTACGATGAATAATAAAAACGTATACCAAAAACAAAAATAGAATTGTATTCTTTTAATTGCCAGTGGATAAACTATGTTTTTTTTATTTGGTTTATAGATATATAAGTTTTTTTAGGCGTACCTACTACCTCGTGAGCACGCAACATACAGCTTTCCGTGTGTAAAGCATACATTTTCTTAACTTAAACCGGCGACAGTCAGCGATTGCCCTTGTGTCTTATAATGGTGACTGCGAAAGAAAGACGAAAGGAAATTATAGTCGCTTCAATTCAAAGGGTAATTCCGAGGAAATCATCGGTATTCTAGCGATTAAGACTATTTCTCGTTTAAACTTACTACTGATGATTGTTGTTTGAACCATATTTGGTGTAATGTTTTTAATCGTCAGTCTGGTTCTGTTGCACAGCATCCGTGGATTTAAGTTTCGCATTAGTATTATTTGAGCCCTTCTTTTAATGACAGTAATGTGGTGGGTTAATGACAAATTGGGAGGCATTTGAATCCCTGATATAGCTCACACGATTATTTTTCACTTAATAATTTATGTTAAATTGTGTGGGTATAGAACAAAGGATACAGTTATTTAGACATTGCTATCCCTTTTAATGTTTATAATACTTTGATAAATGTTTTGTAGGTTTACATATTTAACATTGGAGAATTCAAACGTTGTTCGGTGCACTGGTACACTGGTATGCTGTGTTTAGGTTTTAGTCAATGGTTTAATATATATGGACTTATCAAAAAGTAAAATAGTTTTCTGTGCTGCATTCTGTGAAAACAGTGTGGCACTATTTCAAATCATGAGTAAAACAGAATTTTGTGATTATTCAAGCCTACAAAGCAGTTGGTGAAAGTATACAAACTGCTTTTAAATTATATTTATTGTATGAATAGTAGTTCCAAAAGTCCGACAATCGACCCCTTAAAACCCTCTGGGGCGGAGCCCTCATGACGGATCTGCACCAAACTTCACACACACTATCCTTGAATAATACCTGGAATTTTCACTACAATCTGTCTAGCGGTTTCGGGGTCTATAGGACACATACATCATACATACATACATACATACTTCCTCTTTTATAGGTATGGATTAAATATTTTTTATTTAGAGAATTGACTTAAGTTAAAGACGTTTATCCTCAATTCTAAATAAATAAATACGTAATCCATAGCTAAAATAAGAGTCAATACTTTGCCAAATTATTTAAGACTATAAAGCGTTTTTGGAGTTATTCAAGATTGAGGATATATGTATTTAACTAAAGACAGTTATCAAAATAAAATAAAATAATTTGAAATGAAGGTTCATGAGTCAATTTAAATTTGTCAGATTTTATTTAGTGATCAATAAAAATTAAGCCAAACATTTAATCAATACATTCAGACCATAAATAACTTGGTGACGTATTGGCAACCCAAAATATATCTTTTAATAAAAACTGATTTCCTAAAAAGTCAATTTAAGGTTGTGTTGGGGTTTGTAGTTCGTCTCAAAACTTTCATATTTTAGTTATCAATAGCCAAAATAATCAAATGACAGCCCTTACATCACTGAATAATTTAAGGCTAGAACGGACTGCAAGGGGTAATAATAACTGGAGATGTAAGAAATATAATTTTAAAAAATTGCAAGGTACGAAACGTTCATAAGAAATGTATGGGGTGAAGCTTTCGTTTTAAATTATCTTAAAAACAAAAAATGATATTTTAAAACACATTCCAAAATTGAAATCATCGTGAAAATCTAGTTTAAAATGGTGTGTCACAAAACTATCATTAATTTTAAAATATTTTATTTATATCCAATATGGCGATCCAAGATGGTGGTCAAAAAAGGGTTATCTATCGAAATTAGGTACTAAATAACGAATAAATATCAGCAGTGTACCAAGTCCATTTCTCAAAATATTTTCAAAAAATTGCATGGGTTTTTTTATTTGTAAATTTTAGAAAAGGTTGCCATTTTTCATAGTCGTTTTAGGGGGTTTCCCGTGGATAATTTTTGAACAACTTTTAGTACGTCACTCTGCCACCCCAACACTAAAAATAAAACTATAAAACGTTTCATTGAACAAATTGTACGGTCATATCCTATATTTCTCTGACTACTACTGTAGTTGTCCATTATGAAAAATTGAATTTTGTTATGTTTGAAAACGTCAACTTTTTCAGTGTTCCCATGCTCGGTTTTTTCGGATTTTTGTTTGTATATTATCCTGTATAAATGATTTCAAAATAATGGTCTAAATTTTCTTAAAGCAATCTTTCTCCCCCTCAAATTGTATTTCACCCGGATTAGATGTAGCGGTGCAGCGCGCGTCATGGCTAGCGTTACAAGTTGAAGACTGATAACAAATATATCCCATAATATATCCCATCTTCAAAGCAAGATGCAAACTGAAAGTGGATGTGATGGTTATTATTGTTCAAAATTTAATTCAGATTATTTTTATAGCCACAAAATATGTATTTTCATATCACCTGAGTTTATATTAGCAAAAATTTAAAGGTTTTACTATAAAAAATCTTTGAAATTTGGTATTTTTTAAATTTAAAGCTGTCTCATTTAAACAAAAAAAATATTGAAATGATATAAAAGTTGTTGTTATCTTGAAGTGGATTAAATGAGGAAACTATTAAAACAAACCCCAGATTTTTAAGACGCTTAGTTGTCAAACTATATCCATTTTACTAAAAGCTTACATAAATCCAATATGGCGGAAGCTTTTTTCCAATATGGCGGCTTTCCGCCACTTAGATTTTTCTCGATTTTTAGTATGATGTTGTAGACCCCTTTGTTGAAAAAAATCCCATGTATTTCATTTCTATTGCTTTAAGTTTGATGTTGGACCGTATTTTGACTAGCCTATTTGCTGGGCACAGCGAGTATAGCCACCAACTCAGACAACGCCCAAACACCGCTCAACAACAAACTATAGTAGTAGTAGTTAAGGTGGAGGATTATATATCTACTATTTAGGCAGTCCACAGTCTGGGAAAAGTGTGATGAAAATCAATAGCAAAATTAATTCCTAACACATTAAAATTTTAGACCTGTTTACAAAACATAAAAATATAATTAATAATTTATATATATATAGTAACTGAGAAAATAAGGTCCGCGCATAACATAAATAATGTGCTAACCTAAGGTAATCTTATATGTTACAAGTTTTTTTTACTTATAAACTGTAGTAAATATTGGCCAATTTGTATAAGTTTTATATCAATTTTATCAGGATTTTAAGACGCATCAGAATATGACATTTGTTTTCATGATATTAATAAAATTACAAATTTCAAATTGGCGTACTACACTGTCGATGCAGTCTATCACGCGCCCAGCGAAACGGCAATAATAGGATTAGGTCTCGAGGAGGCGTCTGAAAAGGGACAAATTACTTTCGGGCCCATGGTTTCTGCCCAGCGTTGACCTGTCGACAACTATAGGCTCATCGCACTGGCCCCACTGGAATATTCTGCATCTCAGCGGTGCGGATGTGCAGGCGGTTGTGGTATACCGCTACCGCTCCATCCCGCTTACATTTACTTCCATTGTACTAAATCACCGCACAAATATTGCACGGCTACCGCCATGCCGTACCTCTCCGGTGTGTGTAAGTTTGGGCCCTTTCACACGAGGCCACTGGTGGCGGCCACCGGTGTCCGCCACCAGTTACCGGCCGGGAAACTGCAGTGGATGATACAGGCAACTTACAAGCCACTTTACTACAGCCACTGTACAATGGTAGTTGTGAAAATGCTGTCGAACAATGAACATCTCCTTCTTCTCGCGTTGATAATAAAGAAAATAAGGCAAAGACACAGGCGTGCTATACCAAATTGCCGGTTACTTTTCAATTTCGCAAATTAGATCTTACTTATTAGATTAACTTTGTTTTCTATTATTTTGTTTATTCTCTTATTCTGTTGTTTTCCTTTGCCTTTTTCTTTTTCAGAAACATCCTCTTTATTTTTCTTCTCATCACTCATTTTCACAAACAAACAATTCAACACGAAAACACTCAACAACTACCATAGTGCGTTTGTCTTTGCAGTATGCACGTGAACTGATTCAAAATAGTAGCTGCGCGCTCATCCACAGTGGCATGGCATATATAGCATTTGTGTTTCTTGTCTTTTCTAACTTTAGGCATCAATGTATGGAATTCACCATGTTCAAATTGCCTTTTGTTCATGTCATATATCCACTTCGTATTCTTGCGATCGTCTTCAGCTTCAGCAAACAACAGCAAAATTTCTTTCTTGTCGCCTGATGTTTACATATTTCTAACTAACGACACACTAAACTTGTTGACTGCACACTCATAAATGAGGTTGAAAAATTACTGTAGGGCCTACTCTGCTGTCATCGCTTCGATGCGGAATTGTTACAGTGTGAAAGCCCCAGAAATATCCAGCGATGTTGGTGGATGAGGGAGATGAAAAAACGTGCCTATACCGCCACCGTTCCGGTGTGCATGCCTCAATTTATCTAAATAACATTAGGTTCAACGGGTACCTAGGTTGCTGCTACAGGAAAGAAATTGTAGTAAAATGCGTTTTTAGTGAAACATTAATAGCTTAGTATAAAATAAATAATGTTTCCATAATATATCCATAAACAATCAAACCACTAAAGTTAACTTATTCTCCCCCACTCGCTGCCCCCACTGGTTTTTAGGGAATTTCCCATATTGGGAATAAGCTATTACCGTAAGTCTCATGGTAAGACCTAGATCCGGGACCGATTTACTTTCTTGTTTAGAGGTACCAAGAGGGCAAAAACACCCTCGGTTCAAATTCATATATATATATATATATATATATCCATTAGCGTGATAACTCGGCAAAAATGATTTAGTTTTAATGAAATTTGGTACAAACGTTTAAACCTACATTTATTTGAACGATTTCACAAACCAGCATTATCGGACTAAAGGAACAGGTGTTAATGGGAGGTTTTATGGGGTAAAAATTGGGTTTCCCCATTTTTGTCCCTAACAAGAAAAAATGTCACAATATCTTCCCAAACCATTTTGTAGAGCTTGAAAAAAGAAATTACTTTGTGCAGTGAAGTGTTTTTGTATGCCTAACGGTTACGGAGATAATAAAAAAAAAGTTTAATTTTAAATTCTTATGTTATTCTTATGGAAAATAAATAAACTGTTGTAGTTTGATACTTTATGGATATATTTTAATCAAATTTAGAAATTTTGTTTATGTCATACTTAGCTATCAACATAAATTTAATATCTATTTCAATGCTGCGAAGCAGCATGGGTCCTCTATTGTTATTTAAATAGGAACTGAATCTGACAATTTTAAGGGAATATTTTAGTGGAAATTCAGCCAAGTAAATGGAAATTGGACCTCAAAACGAAAAAAGTAAATCGATCCCGGGTCTAGGTCTTACCATGAGTACTACGGTAATAGCTTATTCCCTATATGGGAAATTCGTTAAAAATAGATTTTGTTTTTATTTTCCTGTTTTTTTTTTCACATGGATAGTTAATTATAGAAAAAGTACTTATAATGGTTGTGGGTACGCCTATTTACACATTTAATAGTATACCCTAAGGGCCGGCGCACACTATCCCGACCACGACCACGACTCCGACTGGTCGAATACGACCAGTTTTACAATAGGAATAAATGGAACAGTGCGCACTACCCTGGTCGCACGACCAAAATTTTTCAGATAAGTCGGGCCTGACCCGCTGGTCGTTGCAGCCAAAAATAGCACACAATGTAATAGGACGACGCACACTACCCCCGACCGCCCCCGACTTGCCTCCGACCCGACCAGTACACCACTCCTAGATCAATCAAACGTTGAGCACTTGCTTTTTGCGCCGGTCTGTGAAGTGATTTATTTGGTAAAATGTCGCAGGAGTATGACACGGAAAGTTAAATTTCACCCTGATTTCACCAGCAACTTTTGTATGTAATTCATATCAAAGCTTTTAACAGACATTCTTGTGTAATTAAAAAACCCGTCTTCATATTGACGTAGCTCTTCATAAAACGTAGCAAACTGCCCTTTTGTAGACCTGACAGTTAACATTGGATGTACCCAGTATCGTTTCTTCTTCCGCATAACGTACCTACGTTAAAGTGCACCACAGCAGCTACTTCTTCAACATCCACCTTGACACTGAAGTTTGTTAAACATTTGTTGCCTTGGTCGGGTCGTGCTCTGGTCGCATGGTGAACGACAACGACTGGTCGGGCGTTTGGTCGTGGTCGTGGTCGGGATAGTGCGCGCCTGGCCTAATATGGATAATGAGAGTGCCAATTCTGTTAATGATGTCCCTAGTTTAGAGGTTATTTGCAAAACATAAGTTAGCTGAAAATAACTTGCATGTTATCAACATTCATGATTTGTTCAAACATTCATCATGAAGAGTAGTTTTCATGGTTAATATGGCAAATTATGAGACGATAACAACATATTAGAAAGAACGCCTACGGTAGGTAATTTAGGAATAGGCTAACTTAGACTTAAACTTTATATTCCAAAAATATTATGTAAATATTTAAGTATGTAGGCCTACTGTAATTTCAGATAAGTTTGGTTAGTAAGAATTGCTGTAGTACATCCGGCCGAGCACAATAACAAAAAATGGTGTAACCGTTGAGAGGAAATAAATAAATAAATAAAAATAAATAAATAAAATAACAAAAATACAATAAATACTGTAACTTACATTATGTTGAAAACAATCAATTGCCGTATTGATGGTGCCAAGGGGTATTGGCAGTAATTACGGCGGTGCATAAAAGCTCTCTAATAAGACTAAAGGCTTACTTACAAACTGCTACAAAGCTGCGGTTCCTAGCCCCGCTGCTCACTTGCAGGGCACGACTATACAGCAAACCGCTTTGAGGTGCATATAAGCCCCCATTTGAATCAATGTCATTTCTTTGTAGACAATCGCTTTTATGTTAAGGACACACAAATGCCTAGTTGGTAAACTCTTAGCAGTCAATCATAGTAAGTAAGTTTATAGCTGTAGGCCTATATATAACTTATCGAAAGTGCCAAACCAATAATACTTATAGAGAGTAGGCTACTTATCAAGCGTTTGAAAAAAAACCTAAATAAATTCATAAGTCAACTTGAGAATAATTTGTTTGAGGCCTTTGTGAATCGATATCAATTTCCATTAATTAAATATTCCCAGGCACCCATCATGTGCCCTTTTTAAGTTAATTACAATAGGCCTACCGGTATGTTTGTGTGTGTGTGTGTAGCTAGCCTACAGTATTGGTTACAGGGTTACACATTCTAGTCCGGGAGGAATGGATTCAATTTCTGGCACATCCATAACACATACCGGTAGGCCTAACTAAACTTATGCGTTTGGACCGCTTTCCCTAAAAGCGTTATTTCAGTGCACACTGTACTTATATCTTGTCTCGACTAAAATGCCACTGTTGTCATCTGTGACCAAACTTTAAACTTAAGAGTCTTCCGTAGTGGAAGCCATGTTGGATTTCTTCCCCATAAGAACAATGTTAAACATTACATCATTTGTGGACACGTAACGGCGTTATTTGTTAAGATATAGCTTTGAAATTTATAATTTGTATTTTTAACATAATAGACTTGTGACTGAGGTTTTTGAATTTCGAAAATCCATTTTGATTTCCTTTCAATAATTAGCGTAATTTTAAGCTAATTAATAATCAATTATTCATTATAAAAATTAAAAATTGTGAAATAAAAAACGTCAATCTCTAGAGGACCGCAATTTTTTAAATTTAACTCCTTATCCATATGAGATATTTGGACCCAAAGTTAACATTGTTCTTATGGGGAAGAAATCCAACATGGCTTCCACTACGGAAGACTCTTAAGTTACTACTCCCTCATTTTAACAAAAGGAAGTAGGCTAGGGCTATTCAAATTTGGGGTTTATAGGTGTACTTTTCGGTTAAAAGGAGGCCACTCGTTTTATCAAAATTATGTGCGCCACTTATTTTAAAAACATGAATGCCATGGGCTAAGTTATCTAGAAAATTATGTGTCGTCTAAGTTAAATATTGTCTAGGTAGACAAGTAGTTATCTAAGTTATTTGTCTATGTTATAACTTAGTGCTCATCTTCAAATCTGCAGGTTTCTGATTTGATTCCAAGCAAGAGTGTTTTCAGACCCAGATGCCATTTGTCATGAAACTTATGAATTAATGATTAACAAAAAGGTGTAAAAAATTAAAGGTTGTTGGGTAGTAACATTGACTTTGTAGTAACAAGACTATGGTTTGGACCGTTCCCTTTCAAAGCGAAATCATTCAAAGAATAAATCATTTGCGTGTACGAGTATCACACAAAATAAGTTAAGCACGCCCAGACGGGATCATCTCATAACTCCAAGATTTCATAACTCCAAGTGATCATAACTCCAAAGTTTCATAAGTCCAAGAGATCATAACTCCAAATTATATTTAATCCAAAGTTTCAAAACTACAAGTACCCGAAAAGGGATAATTTCATTACTCCAAGAAAAATATAAGTGCAAGTGATCATTACTCCAAAGTTTCATAAGTCCAAGATATCATAACTCCAAAGTTTCATAAGTCCAAGTAAAAATTAAAACAGAGTGTCATAACTCCAAAAGTTGAGTCGAGTCTCATATCTCCAAGTGGAATGTGTAGTACAGTCAGCGCCACAAGTTCCTGCGCTGTCCGCTCCGCTGTAATACTGTCAGCAGCCTTTGCCGCATCATTGTATCTATATACCTACCGTCGCCTGTCAAACGATTATGTAATTTTGTTATATACTTACAGATTAATTAATTGCTATACTTCTTACTTCTATGCTAAAGGTACTTTAACCTTTAACTACTCGCGCGGGTTTTACTAACGTATGTACTCGCGTGGGGTGTTTTTGACACCCCGTTATTACATATTTGTTATAATTGTATTAACACTAATAATTGGTAAATAACATTTTTGTTGTTATTTAAGTTTATTAAAACGTTTTTATTAGCTCGCTTTCTTGTCCGGTACAAATTTTGCAATCAATTTTATACTAACTTCCCGATGAGCTAGAGACTTGAAACTTGAAACATAGCCCACAAATGGAAGACAATGCAATATAATATCATTTAATTTTCATATTTCCCTTGGGCTACGCCCCATGGGCTTGTTTTTATTTTACTGTATACTGTTTCCAATATGAAAGAGTTATTTATTTTAAGTTATACAATGTAAATAATATATTTCTTTTACCAACTGAAATTTGTGTGTGTATTTGGTCAAGTTTTGCATATAAACCATTTGTTGTATTAAAAAATATGTATTTTGTCATTGAACTGTTTGATATTGAATAACTAGCATATGTACTACCCGGAAAATATATATTTTTTAAAAGATGATATTATGTCTGTGAATGGTAAAGGTATTATTTTTCCCTAAAATGTACTACTAAAAAAACAGTTTTTAGGGGGGGGGATCGTAATACGCACAAGTTTTGTGCGAACAAATTTATTTATATGTCAAAAACACTTGTTTGTTATCGAAATAAATGTAAATAAAAAATTTCCTTTCATTACTTTTAGAGTCTTTCGCAAAAAGAACAACATTACCTTATACAGGAACTTGTACTTTTTACGAAACGTTAACACTCACGTGGGGAGTTGAAAACACCCTATACTATTACAAAGTATTACAAAGGTATTATTTTTCCCTAAAATGTACTACTAAAAAACAGTTTTTAGGGGGGGGGATCGTAATACACACAATTTTTGTGCAAACAAATTTATTTATACAGTATGTCAAAAACACTAGTTTGTTATCGAAATAAATGTTAATGAAAAATGTCCTTTCATTACTTTTAGAGTCTTTCACAAAAAGAAAAACATTACCTTATACAGGAACTTGTACTTTTTACGAAACGTTAGTAGGTCTAATTGCCCGGTACCATATAGGGCGGAGGGACCGGAGGTAATTAGTAATTACAATGAGTAATTACAATGAGTAATTACAATTAGTTTTTTTTATGTAATGGGATTTTTTTTTATGTAATGAGTTTTTTTTGTAATGAGTTTTCTTTTTTTTCTTTTTTTTTGTAATGAGTATTTACAAAGTATTTACAATTAGTTTTTTTTTATGGGTAATGACTTATTACAATTAGTTTTTTTTAATGGGTAATGAGTATTTACAATTAGTTTTTTTTTGTTTTGTAATGAGTAATTACTGATGAATACGCACGACATATGTGCCGGAGGTAATGAGTAATTACAATGAGTAATTAGAATTAGTTTTTATGTGTAATCTCAATTAATTTTTGTAATGAGTATTTACTTTTAGTTTTTTTAAGGTAATGAGTAATTGCAGTGTTTTTAGGTAATAAGTAATATCTATTCTGCCTCACACATGCCTCCGCCTCCGCCTCAACCTCCGCCTCCGCCTCCGCCTCCGCCTCCACCTCCGCCTCCGCCTCCACCTCCGCCTCCACCTCCGAGGTGGTAATGATTAATTACAATTTGTTTTTTTTCGACAATGTGTAATTACCAATTAATACACATGGCGTAAGTGGCGGAGGGTACCCCTCACCACCAGTGTTGTGAACTTCTCACAAATATAAAAGGGGATGCTTCCACAATCCCTCCCTTCGCCAACCTCGCCACATGTTTTAACATAATTTATGATGTCTAGACACGTGGAGTAGCGTTGAATATTTTCAAAAAGTCTAGCAGCCGACGCTAACATTCTAGACAATCTTTTGGTATAATACAATTTGTTTAACTTAACAGTTGTAAACATTCAGCGTTTTCGACACAAATTCAGCATTTGATTGAAAATGAACGGACATACGTAGAATTAACTTATTTATACTATGTGTAATGCTATAATCATCGATACGTTCATTTATTCGGTAAGATGATGAGAGTTTATTTAAATATACATAGTAAAATACTAGATGTTCTAACTTTTTTTTAGCAGTCTTTAAAATATTTAGCTTGTTTTAGTGCAATATAATTTGTTATAACTAACAGCTGGTTGATTACAAAAATATTCAATAGAACTATGTGTGATTTTGTATTGATTATAGGAAACTAGCAGAGTACCCGTCCTTCGTACGGGGTTGGCGTATAAGTATAAAATGCTTATTGCAGTTAAACTCAAGCTTTGCGTTTGCAATGAGGGAGGACACAGTTTGACAAAATTTGCTTCTTTAAATTTACAGTATTCTATAGTATTACACATCTACCATAGCCATAATGTTCTACCACTTCACCTAAACAATAGAGAAAAATAAATTTTAAAAAATTCGCAAGATATCACAAATTATTCATTAAATTAAAAACATAAACATAACTTCCTACTTTGACAGTTAGTTTTCATTGTGTATTACAGTTTTTTTTTGCTGCTTAGTTCAAATTAGCTGTTTTTATAAATGCAAAAAATATATAGTGCTGCACTCTGTTTGTAAATCTTATAAACTTTTAATGCTTTTGCATATCATAGAATCAACTTTTTAGTTGAAACAGCTGACTAAATTCTTTAATTTCCTTTAAATATGAATACTCATAAGGATAACATGACGAACTACAGAGCCACTGGGGCGGAGCTGAAAAGATTTTTGAGATAAGAATATGCCTATATGTTAATCGGGAATGTGAACTATCATCATGCCAAATTTCAGCCCAATCCGTCCAGTAGGTAATGCGTGATTGAACTTCAAACAAACACACAAACTTTCACATTTATTATATTAGTAAGATAAGTGAGATTCTATAAACATTGCTGTATACGAATCGAAGCTCACAAATCTTCAAAAGAAAGCTTATGACAATTATTTTACTACTACTCGACCATTTGAGGAAATGATGGGAAAATAACAGTGAAAACATGTTTTAATTCATATTGGCAGCTTTTTATTTACTATAAATTTTGAGCTGCTTAAACTATGCTTGAATTAGGAACAGAAATATTGATATAATGATATATAGTTTTAATTGACTATTCGATTCCCGTACACACTATTCGACGGTCCAACATCTCGTAATTATTATTTTGGAACTAACAGTGAGGTTATTTGGTCAATCACTACTTTCGGGCCAACAGTATTGATGTCACCATAATGTTTTTTTTTCGGTAATGAGTAATTAACGGTAATCTGTTTTCATGGTTACCTTCCTATCAGATGTGATTAAATGATGACATCTAGACCACGCATAAATATGGATATGCCACAGGTCTCCCTCTTTTCAAGAATCAAGAATCAAGAATTGTTATTTCCATAAAATGCAGTTACATTACTGGAAAACGTCAGTACAACTACAGCTCAAATAAAAACTAAAATAAAACAATGGTACAAGGTTTCTTACCAATATTGGGTTGTTTACTTCCCGCACACTTCGTCAAACGTGACTTATAGACTGCATCTGTTGACACACGTATGTAGGGACTAGAGCTGATAAATAGCTAACAGCACCTGCTACAAACAATTCATTCTCCATCACTCATTTCATCCCCACCAGATCTCGAATGTGAACCCCCAAAACTTCCAAACTGTTTAGTCCGCAACTGTTACTGAGCAAGACAACATCAGCAATGTCGTTCACTTTTGAATTGAGATTTACCGAGGAAGACGACTTGTCGAATTTGAGTATGCTGGAAGAATTTGATTCAACATACGAGTCATGCTGGTTCCAGCATGGCTTTTTGAATCGAAGGATTTCCAGGTATATGAGACCGATGGAAAGGAGGATTGAGGTACTCTGGTACCTAATTGCCGAGGCAATTATTAGTTGCAGGGGTTATTTTATGAGAATCCGTCTGTTTGACCAGGTCTTTGAGGATTTGGAATTCGGAACGACATATGGAGAAGAAGATATGCTTAATTAGTAAAGTTCTTTACGAAAAAGAAATAAACCACATCCTTCCCACTTCTTCTCCAATAATCGGCCTTTTTCAAGGCCACACAAGCTTTAGTGAGTTAAGTGCACCATAACAATCAAAATAGATGGTGCAATATAGTGCTATTTAGTTTTCGAGTTGGATCACCCACGTAGCTAGGTGGTGACGTCACCTTGTGAATACGTTATATCGTAGTAGTTGTTGATTTATCCGCAACAACACGCTCATTGGTCGAATCATCTATGGAATACAAGGTCTATATAATGCACCCATACTTGTTTAAATCTGACAAATCAACTTAACTTCGTATGAGTTAGCTCCTTTGGAAAACATTTTTGTCTACAAGTTATAAATTGGTCATTTATTAGATTCTGTTGTGTCGTTATACACCGACAAAAACCGAAGACTTTGGTTTGCAATACGAAAATTAAAAAGAACTTTTTCTAAACTAATATGATTTGTTTATTCTTAAACTATTCGTCTGTAAAAACATGAAGAAATAAGGGTTCACTTACATAATCCGTTACCAAAGACATCAGTGTCGAGTATAATTATTTATCTCATACGGCAACACCCTGTCGTAGATATCCATTACTTTAAAAAGATATAAAAAATCATCGCGGTCAATTGTATCATTTTTTGAAAGATTGGTATATCAATCGCATACTCCTCAGTGTTGTTTGCATACACATTCCTTTCACAGGGTAGGTAGACAATAAGAAGCGATTGTTGTATAATAACTTTATTCCTGAAAGACGAATATATTCAAATAAGAATCCTTGTCCCTGGAACACTGTAGAGCTTAAAAGTGCGATGAAGGAAAGAGACAGTTTATATAAACGCTATATTAGAACTAAGGATCGCAAAATTTGGGAAGAATACAGGGTGTTAAGAAATAGAATCTAACGTCAAATCAGGGATGCTAGAAATAGATATTTCGTGAATAAATTTGACTCTGAATCAACTAGCAAAAGTTTGTGGAAGATAGTGGAAAGTCAGGGAGCGGGTAAAGAGCCTAAAGATATATCCGATCCTGTGGTAGACTTAGAAGAATTGAACACGTATTTTTGTGGTATAGAAAACAATGTTAACCTTGAACTTATTCAATATTATAACTTACTGAGAGATAATGATAATTTATTTGGCTTTAACGAGATTGCTGTCGATTCTATTTCAAAGGTTATTAATAATATTAAATCTAATTCCGTGGGTAGTGACGGTATTCACATTAAATTGATTAGAATTGTGTTTGATGAAATTAAACAACTACTATGTCATGTGTTTAATTTTTCTCAAACTAATTGTGTGTATCCAAGTCAATGGAAAAAGTCTTTATCCTACCATTACCTAAAGAGTCAAGAATTTTTAAACATTACAGACCTATCACCTATTTAATATATTATGTGTGTTAGGTAAAATAATTGATAAAGTTGTGTTTAAGCAAATCTCTAGTTATATTTGTGATAGTAATAAGTTGTACAAATACCAATCAGGCTATAGTTTGGTTCATTGTCAGAATGGAAGTGTAATCTCATTGGTGGACCCCAGGGCTCTACCTTGTCTGCAATGTTATTTTCTCTATACATCATTAAAATTTGTGATTAATTGGTTTTTACTAAATCTATGCTCTACGCAGATGATTTGCAATTGTATTTACATGCTCCTATTAAAAATATTAATAATGCTATTGATATGTTAAACACTGATTTGGACACTTAATTAGAGTGGTGCAATGGTCATGGCATAAAACTAAACATAAATAAATACAATTTGAGGTACTAGCAGGCTATTGAACACAATAGATTTGAAAGTAGTCCCTAAAGTAATGATAGATAACAATGCTTTAGAGTATCAAACAACTTTTAAAAACTTGGGTTTAAGAATGATGAACAGCTTATCATGGTCCGAACAATCTAGTTACATACACAGAAAGGTATATCAGTGTTTATACCAGTTAAAGCGCATGTGCTTCCATCCCTGTGAAAAGTTAAGAAAAACTTTTATTTTAACATTGGTTTTTCCCATTTTTTGATTGTACTAGTGTAGCTTTTTGTGATATCAGTAATGCTCTGTTAACTAAACTTCAGAGAGTACAAAACGCTTGTATTAGATTTATTTTTAGATTACAATTACATGAACACGTGACAGAATATTATAAAAGATTAAATGTCCTGAAGGTTAAAGAGCGATTAGAATATAATACTCTCGTCTTAGCTCATAAAACAATTAAAAGACACGAACGAATGTATTTATTTGAGAATCATAGATTTATGAGGAATGTTCATCTTAGACGGACACGTTTTGGTGATAATATTTTACAATTTCCTAGACACAAGACAGTCATATATACTAATTCTTTCCGTGTTCAATCAATACGTTTGTTAAATTCCCTCAATGATGAAGTAAAAAATAGTATTAGTGACAAGATTTTCACAAAAAGACTCAAAGCTAAACTCTTAGAAAGATATAGTTTGTAAGATGTTCAATATAAATATGTTTATAATAAGAATCGTGACAATTTGTTTTCCTTTTTTTTGTAGGCCTATATAGTATACTAAACATTGTTGGGTTTCTTTTTATTTTACTGTCCAATTGTATAAAATAGTGTTGTTGTATTATAGCTACAACATTTCATTAAACAACTTGTGAATAAAAAAAAAAATCGGCATTGTAATAAATATTTTATTATGTGTAACCACAACAATGTATTGTGATGTGCTTTTCGTGCCTGTTGTGATGGAAGATTGGACCATCGAGGTCTAAATCACAGCAGGTGATATAAAGAAATTTCAAATGTCAAAATGTCTCTCTCTCTCCCTCCCTCCCCCCTCTTTCTCTCTCTCTAATAGTAATATCTGAAGAGTGAATTTTGAATACGTAAAAAAATATTTAATTTGTTGACTTTATCAATTAATTAATTAAAACATAATACTCATTGTATTATGTTTTAACTGAAAAATTATTAATTGTCAACCACGCATTTAAAATACAATAATTGGTATTTGCAAATTATGCGTAAACATATTTATTGCTGATTATACAATTGTGCATATTAAAATAATAAAGGGATGATTACACTTTTCCACCTCCATCATCCCTCCACAAGAGATGTGTATGATATGATGCGCATCAAACAATGCTTAGGGAGTGTCAGACGGGGTTACTCCCCTCATACATGAAATATTATCATAACAGGTGGTTACAGTCAACACCTGCGCTGGTGGTCCCTCCGACGTTGTATCTCCACTGTCTTCGTCATATCAACATATGTGGTCTGTAGTGGTTGACTAAATCCTCACTGTTAGGTCAAGAGTTGCTCAATAGGTAGCGTTGGGTCGTCACGGTTGGAGCTGATCCAAACGTATCTCACTATTCATTCATCCTTTAGCCAAGAAAGTATCACCACTGCTCGATCAACATGTCGGACCAGGAACCATTATTTACCGACCAGGAGTTAATTGATATTGCCAATACAATTGAGGCAGAATACCTCGAGAATCAGCTTCGAGGTATTAGCGAGCAGGAGCTAATTCATATCGCCAATGCGTTGGAAGCTGAAGATATGAATAAAAAATTTCAAGAGATGACAACTGAGGAGCTCAAGAACCAGCATGATGATGATTCGTGGGAGTTGAATTGTAAATGGTGTGCTCAACCGAGGTGCCCCGAGGAATGGGCACATCTAAATAAATTAATGGCAAAGCTGGTCACAGTGGAATGTCTGCTGCAACAACGGGCTGAAGCGGAAATTGTATTAAATGAAACCTAATTCCTTAGTTTTAAGATTATTTGTATACTATATAAGTTTAGATTTTTGTAAATAAATAATATAAAAAACAAACAAACAAACCAATAATTATAACTATTCCATACTATCTCAGCTTAGCTAAGACAGTGATGTAATAGTGTCTGCGATGAACCCTCTCTGTTGATTCCTACGCACTACTCCACGTGTCTAGACATCATAAATTATGTTAAAACATGTGGCGAGGTTGGCGAAGGGAGGGATTGTGGAAGCATCCCCTTTTATATTTGTGAGAAGTTCACAACACTGGTGGTGAGGGGTACCCTCCGCCACTTACGCCATGTGTATTAATTGGTAATTACACATTGTCGAAAAAAAAACAAATTGTAATTAATCATTACCACCTCGGAGGTGGAGGCGGAGGTGGAGGCGGAGGCGGAGGTGGAGGCGGAGGCGGAGGCGGAGGCGGAGGTTGAGGCGGAGGCGGAGGCATGTGTGACGCAGAATAGATATTACTTATTACCTAAAAACACTGCAAATACTCATTACCTTAAAAAAACTAAAAGTAAATACTCATTACAAAAATTAATTGAGATTACACATAAAAACTAATTCTAATTACTCATTGTAATTACTCATTACATCCGGCACATATGTCGTGCGTATCTGCCCCACCCCGCACGACCAAAGGTACCCTGTCACACTCAAACTGTCCATAATGTAATAGAAATGGACTTTATTACGTTCACTTAACGTAAAAAGATGCTTTTATAAGTTTAAAATCGATATTATAATGAATGATAGAGTTATTGACAAAAGTCTGATACCGCGGGTCATTCATAACACCGCACCTGCAATTTTTCTCCAAATTCAAACAAAAACCTAGAAAATGTTATAAATCAGTATTAGATCATATCCAATTGATAAATCCTAGTCACACAAAACTCAATCATACCGTATAACACCCTCAGACACAATAGTATTCCTTAATTAATGTTTTGTTGGCATTTTTATTGAAAAGCTACCTTGGACTTAAGTATTTCCACCACCATGGCCTATTAACCACATTGGCCTCTATGCCCACATGGCATTTTAGTTTTGGCCACGGTGGCATTTATAATTTTCATTTGGCCACGGTGGCTCAAAAGAGCCTGAATTAGGGCTACGGAGGCATCTAGAGGTTTGATTAGGCCACGGTGGCTCATAAAAGTCTAAATTAAGGCCACCATGGCATTTATTTTTTTCATTTTGCCACGGTGGCTCATAAAAGCCTAAATTAGTGCCACGGTGGCATTTATGTTTTTCATTAGTCCACGGTGGCTCACAAAGTACAAAAATACGGCCACGCTGGCATTTTCAATAAGTGCGTTACTTTACAACCGCATACCCGTCTACATACTTGTCCTGCATTGTCCAAACTTTTACACGAACTCATTTTGGCCACGCCCCCTGCAGCCGATTTCACTTTGCTGTGCATTTTGAAGTTCGTGTTTGAAGACATAAAACTAAATAAATATACGGTAAAATATAATGGAAATGGTATTATTATATAGGGGAAATTAGGAGCATTCCAGCGTATTTATTAGAATTGATTATGTGTAATTTGGCTAGTTTTAATCCCTATTAAATTCTCTATTAGTCATAAGAATTTCTATGGAATTAGCTGTTGGCTTCCGTCGTTGGCAATCATCAAACTCCAAATTCAATATCAGCGGTTGAGATCTGCCCCTCCCCGCACGACCAAATGTACCCCGTCACACTCAAACTGTCCATAATGTAATTGAAATAAACTTAATTACGTTCACTTCCGTAACAAGATTATTTTATAAGTTTAAAATCGATATTATAATGAATTATAGAGTTATTGACAAAAGTCAGATACCGCGGTTCATTCATAACACCGCACCTGCAATTTTTCTCCAAATTCAAACAAAAACCTAGAAAATGTTATAAATCAGTATTAAATCATATCCAATTGATAAATCCCAGTCAAACAAAACTCAATTATACCGTATAACACCCTCAGACACAATAGTATTCCTTAATTAATGTTTTGTTGGCGTTTTTATTGAAAAGCCACGTTGGACTTAAGTATTTCTGCTACCGTGGCCTATTAACCACATTGGCCTATATGCCAAAATGGCATTTTATTTTTGGCCACGGTGGCTCATAAGAGCCTGAATTATGGCCACGGTGGCTTCTAGAGGTTTGATTAGGCCACGGTGGCTCATAAAAGTCTAAATTAAGGCCACGGTGGCATTTATTTTTTTCATTTGTCCACGGTGGCTCATAAAAGCCTAAATTAGTGCCACGGTGGCTCACAAAGTACAAAATTACGGCCACGCTGGCATTTTCAATAAATGCGTTACTTTATAACCGCATACCCGTCTACATACTTGTCCTGCATTGTCCAAACTTTTACACGAACTCATTTTGGCCACGCCCTCTGCAGCCGATTTCACTTTGCTGTGCATTTCGAAGTTCGTGTTTGAAGACATATAACTAAATAAATATACAGTAAAATATAATGGAAATGGTATTATTATATAGGGGAAATTAGGAGCATTCGACCGTATTTATTAGAATTGATTATGTGTAATTCGGCTAGAATTATTCCCTATTAAATTATCTATTAGTCATAAGAATTGCTATGGAATTAGCTGTTGGCAATCGTCAAACTCCAAATTCAATATCATCGGTTGAGATCTGCCCCTCCCCGCACGACCAAATGTACCCCGTCACACTCAAACTGTCCATAATGTAATAAAAATGGACTTTATTACGTTCACTTAACGTAACAAGATTATTTTATAAGTTTAAAATCGATATTATAATGAATTATAGAGTTATTGACAAAAGTCTGATACCGCGGTTCATTCATAACACCGCACCTGCAATTTTTCTCCAAATTCAAACAAAAACCTAGAAAATGTTATAAATCAGTATTAAATCATATCCAATTGATAAATCCCAGTCAAACAAAACTCAATTATACCGTATAACACCCTCAGACACAATAGTATTCCTTAATTAATGTTTTGTTGGCGTTTTTATTGAAAAGCCACGTTGGACTTAAGTATTTCTGCTACCGTGGCCTATTAACCACATTGGCCTATATGCCAACATGGCATTTTAGTTTTGGCCACGGTGGCTCAAAAGAGCCTGAATTAGGGTTCCGGTGGCATCTAGAGGTTTGATTAGGCCACGGTGGCTCATAAAAGTCTAAATTAAGGCCACGGTAGCATTTATTTTTTCCATTTTGCCACGGTGGCTCACATAGTACAAAATTACGGCCACGCTGGCATTTTCAATAAGTGCGTTACTTTATAACCGCATACCCGTCTACATACTTGTCCTGCATTGTCCAAACTTTTACACGAACTAATTTTGGCCACGCCCTCTGCAGCCGATTTCACTTTGCTGTGCATTTCGAAGTTCGTGTTTGAAGACATATAACTAAATAAATATACGGTAAAATATAATGGAAATGGTATTATTATATAGGGGAAATTAGGAGCATTCCACCGTATTTATTAGAATTGATTATGTGTAATTCGGCTAATTTTAATTCCTATTAAATTCTCTATTAGTCATAAGAATAGCTATGGAATTAGCTGTTGGCTTCCGTCGTTGGCAATCGTCAAACTCCAAATTCAATATCAGCGGTTGAGATCTGCCCCTCCCCGCACGACCAAATGTACCCCATCACACTCACACTTTCCATAATGTAATAGAAATGGACTTTATTACGTTCACTTTCGTAACAAGATTATTTTATAAGTTTAAAATCGATATTATAATGAATTATAGAGTTATTGACAAAAAGTTTGATACCGCGGTTCATTCATAACACCGCACCTGCAATTTTTCTCCAAATTCAAACAAAAACCTAAGAAATGTTATAAATCAGTATTAAATCATAACCAATTGATAAATCCCAGTCAAACAAAACTCAATTATACCGTATAACACCCTCAGACACAATAGTATTCCTTAATTAATGTTTTGTTGGCGTTTTTATTGAAAAGCCACGTTGGACTTAAGTATTTCGGCTACCGTGGCCTATTAACCACATTGGCCTATATGCCAAAATGACATTTTTTTTGGCCACGGTGGCTCATAAGAGCCTGAGTTAGTTCACGGTGGCTTCTAGAGGTTTAATTAGGCCACGGTGGCTCATAAAAGTCTAAATTAAGGCCATGGTGGCATTTATTTTTTTTCATTTGTCCACGGTGGCTCATAACAGCCTAAATTAGTAACACGGTGGCTCACAAAGTACAAAATTACGGCCACGCTGGCATTTTCAATAAATGCGTTACTTTATAACCGCATACCCGTCTACATACTTGTCCTGCATTGTCCAAACTTTTACACGAACTCATTTTGGCCACGCCCCCTGCAGCCGATTTCACTTTGCTGTGCATTTCGAAGTTCGTGTTTGAAGACATATAACTAAATAAATATACGGTAAAATATAATGGTAATGGTATTATTATATAGGGGAAATTAGGAGCATTCGACCGTATTTATTAGAATTGATTATGTGTAATTCGGCTAGTTTTAGTCCCTATTAAATTCTCTATTAGTCATAAGAATTGCTATGGAATTAGCTGTTGGCAATCGTCAAACTCCAAATTCAATATCAGCGGTTGAGATCTGCCCCTCCCCGCACGACCAAATGTACCCCGTCACACTCAAACTGTCCATAATGTAATAGAATTGGACTTTATTACGTTCACTTAACGTAACAAGATTATTTTATAAGTTTAAAATCGATATTACAATGAATGATAGAGTTATTGACAATAGTCTGATACCGCGGGTCATTCATAACACCGCACCTGCAATTTTTCTCCAAATTCAAACAAAAACCTAGAAAATGTTATAAATCAGTATTAGATCATATTCAACTGATAAATCCTAAGTCAAACAAAACTCAATTATACCGTATAACACCCTAAGACACTATAGTATTCCTTAATTATTGTTTTGTTGGCATTTTTTTTGAAAAGCTACCTTGGACTTAAGTATTTCCGCCACCGTGGCCTATTAACCACATTGGCCTATATGCCAACATGGCATTTGAGTTTTTGCCACGGTGGCATTTATAATTTTCATTTGGCCACGGTGGCTCATAAGAGCCTGAATAAGGGCCACGGTGGCATCTAGAGGTTTGTATAGGCCACGGTGGCTCATAAAAGTCTAAATTAAGGCCACGGTGGCATTTATTTTTTCATTTGGCAACGGTGGCTCATAAATGCCTAAATTAGTGCCACGGCGGCATTTATGTTTTTCATTAGGCCACGGTGGCTCACAAAGTACAAAATTACGGCCACGCTGGCATGTTCGATTAAGTCGTTACTTTATAACCGCATACCCGTCTACATACTTGTCCTGCATTGTCCAAACTTTTACATGAACTCATTTTGGCCACGCCCCCTGCAGCCGATTTCACTTTGCTGTGCATTTCGAAGTTCGTGTTTGAAGACATATAACTAAATAAATATACGGTAAAATATAATGGTAATGTTATTATTATATAGGGGAAATTAGGAGCATTCGACCGTATTGATTAGAATTGATTATGTGTAATTCGGCTAGTTTTAGTCCCTATTAAATTCACTTTTAGTCATAAGAATTGCTATGGAATTAGCTGTTGGCAATCGTCAAACTCTAAATTCAATATCAGCGGTTGAGATTTGCCCCTCCCCGCACGACCAAATGTACCCCGTCACACTCAAACTGTCCATAATGTAATAGAAATGGACTTTATTACGTTCACTTCCGTAACATGATTATTTTATAAGTTTAAACTCGATATTATCATGAATTATAGAGTTATTGACAAAAGTCTGATACCGCTGGTCATTTATAACACCACACCTGCAATTTTTCTCCAAATTCAAACAAAAACCTAGAAAATGTTATAAATCAGTATTATATCATATCCAATTGATAAATCCTAGTCAAACAAAACTCAAATATACCGTATAACACCCTCAGACACAATAGTATTCGTTAATTCATGTTTTGTTGGCATTTTTATTGAAAAGCCACCTTGGACTTAAGTATTTCCGCCACCGTGGCCTATTAACCACATTGGCCTATATGCCAACATGGCATTTAGTTTTGGCCACGGTGGCATTTATAATTTTCATTTGGCCACGGTGGCTCATAAGAGCCTGAATTAGGGCCACGGTGGCATCTAGAGGTTTGATTAGGCCACGGTGCTCAAACTGTCCGTAATGTAATAGAAATGGACTTTATTACGTTCACTTAACGTAAAAAGGTGCTTTTATAAGTTTAAAATCGATATTATAATGAATTATAGAGTTATTGACAAAAGTCTGATACTGCGGGTCATTCATAACACCGCACCTTCAATTTTTCTCCAAATTCAAACAAAAACCTAGAAAATGTTATAAATCAGAATTAGATCATATCCAATTGATAAATCCTAGTCAAACAAAACTCAATTATACCGTATAACACCCTCAGACACAATAGTATTCCTTAATTCATGTTTTGTTGGCATTTTTATTGAAAAGCCACATTGAACTTAAGTATTTCCGCCACCGTGGCTTATTAACCACATTGGCCTATATGCCAACATGGCATTTTAGTTTTGGCCACGGTGGCATTTATAATTTTCATTTGGCCACGGTGGTTCAAAAGAGCCTGAATTAGGGCTACGGTGGCATCTAGAGGTTTGATTAGGCCACGGTGGCTCATAAAAGTCTAAATTAAGGCCACGGTGGCATTTATTTTTTTTTTCATTTTGCCACGGTGGCTCACAAAGTACAAAATTACGGCCACGCTGGCATTTTCAATAAGTGCGTTACTTTATAACCGCATACCCGTCTACATACTTGTCCTGCATTGTCCAAACTGTTACACGAACTCATTTTGGCCACGCCCCCTGCAGCCGATTTCACTTTGCTTTGCATTTCGAAGTTCGTGTTTGAAGACATATAACTAAATAAATATACGGTAAAATATAATGGAAATGGTATTATTACATAGGGGAAATTAGGAGCATTCGACCGTATTTATTAGAATTGATTATGTGTAATTCGGCTAGTTTTAATCCCTATTAAATTCTCTATTAGTCATAATAATTGCTATGGAATTAGCTGTTGGCTTCCGTCGTTGGCAATCGTCAAACTCCAAATTCAATATCAGCGGTTGAGATCTGCCCCTCCCCGCACGACCAAATGTACCCCGTCACACTCAAACTTTCCATAATAAAATAGAAATGGACTTTATAACGTTCACTTTCGTAACAAGATTATTTTATAAGTTTAAAATCGATATTATAATGAATTATAGAGTTATTGACAAAAGTCTGATACCGCGGTTCATTCATAACACCGCACCTTTAATTTTTCTCCAAATTCAAACAAAAACCTAGAAAATGTTATAAATCAGTATTAAATCATATCCAATTGATAAATCCCAGTCAAACAAAACTCAATTATACCGTATAACACCCTCAGACACAATAGTATTCCTTAATTATTGTTTTGTTGGCATTTTAATTGAAAAGCTACCTTGGACTTAAGTATTTCCGCCACCGTGGCCTATTAACCACATTGGCCTATATGCCAACATGGCATTTTAGTTTTGGCCACGGTGGCTCAAAAGAGCCTGAATTAGGGCTACGGTGGCATCTAGAGGTTTGATTAGGCCACGGTGGCTCATAAAAGTCTAAATTAAGGCCACGGTGGCATTTATTTTTTTCATTTTGCCACGGTGGCTCACATAGTACAAAATTACGAAATTAGGAGCATTCGACCGTATTTATTAGAATTGATTATGTGTAATTCGGCTAGTTTCAGTCCCTATTAAATTATCTATTAGTCATAAGAATTGCTATGGAATTAGCTGTTGGCAATCGTCAAACTCCAAATTCAATATCAGCGGTTGAGATTTGCCCCTCCCCGCACGACCAAATGTATTCCGTCACACTCAAACTGTCCATAATGTAATAGAAATGGACTTTATTACGTTCACTTAACGTAACAAGATTATTTTATAAGTTTAAAATCGATATTATAATGAATTATAGAGTTATTGACAATAGTCTGACACCGCGGTTCATTCATAACACTGCACCTGCAATTTTATTATTATTTTATTTTTGGCCACGGTGGCTCATAAGAGCCTGAATTATGGCCACGGTGGCTTCTAGAGGTTTGATTAAGCCACGGTGGCTCATAAATGTCTAAATTAAGGCCACGGTGGCATTTATTTTTTTCATTTGTCCACGGTGGCTCATAAAAGCCTAAATTAGTGCCACGGTGGCTCACAAAGTACAAAATTACGGCCACGCTGGCATTTTCAATAAATGCGTTACTTTATAACCGCATACCCGTCTACATACTTGTCCTGCATTGTCCAAACTTTTACACGAACTCATTTTGGCCACGCCCTCTGCAGCCGATTTCACTTTGCTGTGCATTTCGAAGTTCGTGTTTGAAGACATATAACTAAATAAATATACGGTAAAATATAATGGTAATGGTATTATTATATAGGGGAAATTAGGAGCATTCGACCGTATTTATTAGAATTCATTATGTGTAATTCGGCTAGTTTTAGTCCCTATTAAATTCTCTATGAGTCATAAGAATTGCTATGGAATTAGCTGTTGGCAATCGTCAAACTCCAAATTCAATATCAGCGGTTGAGATCTGCCCCTCCCCGCACGACCAAATGTACCCCGTCACACTCAAACTGTCCATAATGTAATAGAAATGGACTTTATTACGTTCACTTAACGTAACAAGATTATTTTATAAGTTTAAAATCGATATTATAATGAATTATAGAGTTATTGACAAAAGTCTGATACCGCGGTTCATTCATAACACCGCACCTGCAATTTTTCTCCAAATTCAAACAAAAACCTAGAAAATGTTATAAATCAGTATTAAATCATATCCAATTGATAAATCCCAGTCAAACAAAACTCAATTATACCGTATAACACCCTCAGACACAATAGTATTCCTTAATTAATGTTTTGTTGGCGTTTTTATTGAAAAGCCACGTTGGACTTAAGTATTTCTGCTACCGTGGCCTATTAACCACATTGGCCTATATGCCAAAATGGCATTTTATTTTTGGCCACGGTGGCTCATAAGAGCCTGAATTATGGCCACGGTGGCTTCTAGAGGTTTGATTAGGCCACGGTGGCTCATAAAAGTCTAAATTAAGGCCACGGTGGCATTTATTTTTTTCATTTGTCCACGGTGGCTCATAAAAGCCTAAATTAGTGCCACGGTGGCTCACAAAGTACAAAATTACGGCCACGCTGGCATTTTCAATAAATGCGTTACTTTATAACCGCATACCCGTCTACATACTTGTCCTGCATTGTCCAAACTTTTACACGAACTCATTTTGGCCACGCCCTCTGCAGCCGATTTCACTTTGCTGTGCATTTCGAAGTTCGTGTTTGAAGACATATAACTAAATAAATATACGGTAAAATATAATGGTAATGGTATTATTATATAGGGGAAATTAGGAGCATTCGACCGTATTTATTAGAATTGATTATGTGTAATTCGGCTAGTTTTAGTCCCTATTAAATTCTCGATTAGTCATAAGAATTGCTATGGAATTAGCTGTTGGCAATCGTCAAACTCCAAATTCAATATCAGCGGTTGAGATCTGCCCCTCCCCGCACGACCAAATGTACCCCGTCACACTCAAACTGTCCATAATGTAATAGAAATGGACTTTATTACGTTCACTTAACGTAACAAGATTATTTTATAAGTTTAAAATCGATATTATAATGAATGATAGAGTTATTGGCAATAGTCTGATACCGCGGGTCATTCATAACACCGCACCTGCAATTTTTCTCCAAATTCAAACAAAAACCTAGAAAATGTTATAAATCAGTATTAGATCATATTCAACTGATAAATCCTAAGTCAAACCAAACTCAATTATACCGTATAACACCCTCAGACACTATAGTATTCCTTAATTATTGTTTTGTTGGCATTTTTATTGAAAAGCTACCTTGGACTTAAGTATTTCCGCCACCGTGGCCTATTAACCACATTGGCCTATATGCCAACATGGCATTTTAGTTTTGGCCACGGTGGCTCAAAAGAGCCTGAATTAGGGCTCCGGTGGCATCTAGATGTTTGATTAGGCCACGGTGGCTCATAAAAGTCTAAATTAAGGCCACGGTGGCATTTATTTTTTTCATTTTGCCACGGTGGCATTTATTTTTTCATTTGGCAACGGTGGCTCATAAATGCCTAAATAAGTGCCACGGCGGCATTTTTGTTTTTCATTAGGCCACGGTGGCTCACAAAGTACAAAATTACGGCCACGCTGGCATGTTCGATTAAGTCGTTACTTTATAACCGCATACCCGTCTACATACTTGTCCTGCATTGTCCAAACTTTTACATGAACTCATTTTGGCCACGCCCCCTGCAGCCGATTTCACTTTGCTGTGCATTTCGAAGTTCGTGTTTGAAGACATATAACTAAATAAATATACGGTAAAATATAATGGTAATGGTATTATTATATAGGGGAAATTAGGAGCATTCGACCGTATTGATTAGAATTGATTATGTGTAATTCGGCTAGTTTTAGTCCCTATTAAATTCACTTTTAGTCATAAGAATTGCTATGGAATTAGCTGTTGGCAATCGTCAAACTCTAAATTCAATATCAGCGGTTGAGATTTGCCCCTCCCCGCACGACCAAATGTACCCCGTCACACTCAAACTGTCCATAATGTAATAGAAATGGACTT
Organism: Macrosteles quadrilineatus; assembly: GCF_028750875.1. Taxonomy (NCBI): domain Eukaryota; kingdom Metazoa; phylum Arthropoda; class Insecta; order Hemiptera; family Cicadellidae; genus Macrosteles; species Macrosteles quadrilineatus. The sequence goes on from NW_026542605.1 coordinate 5,045,912, forward strand.
TATTACGTTCACTTCCGTAACATGATTATTTTATAAGTTTAAACTCGATATTATCATGAATTATAGAGTTATTGACAAAAGTCTGATACCGCTGGTCATTTATAACACCACACCTGCAATTTTTCTCCAAATTCAAACAAAAACCTAGAAAATGTTATAAATCAGTATTATATCATATCTATTGATAAATCCTAGTCAAACAAAACTCAAATATACCGTATAACACCCTCAGACACAATAGTATTCGTTAATTCATGTTTTGTTGGCATTTTTATTGAAAAGCCACCTTGGACTTAAGTATTTCCGCCACCGTGGCCTATTAACCACATTGGCCTATATGCCAACATGGCATTTAGTTTTGGCCACGGTGGCATTTATAATTTTCATTTGGCCACGGTGGCTCATAAGAGCCTGAATTAGGGCCACGGTGGCATCTAGAGGTTTGATTAGGCCACGGTGCTCAAACTGTCCGTAATGTAATAGAAATGGACTTTATTACGTTCACTTAACGTAAAAAGGTGCTTTTATAAGTTTAAAATCGATATTATAATGAATTATAGAGTTATTGACAAAAGTCTGATACTGCGGGTCATTCATAACACCGCACCTTCAATTTTTCTCCAAATTCCTGTATTATTATATAGGGGAAATTAGGAGCATTCCACCGTATTTATTAGAATTGATTATGTGTAATTCGGCTAGTTTTAATTCCTATTAAATTCTCTATTAGTCATAAGAATTGCTATGGAATTAGCTGTTGGCAACTCAATTATACCGTATAACACCCTCAGACACAATAGTATTCCTTAATTCATGTTTTGTTGGCATTTTTATTGAAAAGCCACATTGAACTTAAGTATTTCCGCCACCGTGGCTTATTAACCACATTGGCCTATATGCCAACATGGCATTTTAGTTTTGGCCACGGTGGCATTTATAATTTTCATTTGGCCACGGTGGTTCAAAAGAGCCTGAATTAGGGCTACGGTGGCATCTAGAGGTTTGATTAGGCCACGGTGGCTCATAAAAGTCTAAATTAAGGCCACGGTGGCATTTATTTTTTTTTTTCATTTTGCCACGGTGGCTCACAAAGTACAAAATTACGGCCACGCTGGCATTTTCAATAAGTGCGTTACTTTATAACCGCTTACCCGTCTACATACTTGTCCTGCATTGTCCAAACTGTTACACGAACTCATTTTGGCCACGCCCCCTGCAGCCGATTTCACTTTGCTTTGCATTTCGAAGTTCGTGTTTGAAGACATATAACTAAATAAATATACGGTAAAATATAATGGAAATGGTATTATTACATAGGGGAAATTAGGAGCATTCGACCGTATTTATTAGAATTGATTATGTGTAATTCGGCTAGTTTTAATCCCTATTAAATTCTGTATTATTCATAATAATTGCTATGGAATTAGCTGTTGGCTTCCGTCGTTGGCAATCGTCAAACTCCAAATTCAATATCATCGGTTGAGATCTGCCCCTCCCCGCACGACCAAATGTACCCCGTCACACTCAAACTGTCCATAATGTAATAAAAATGGACTTTATTACGTTCACTTAACGTAACAAGATTATTTTATAAGTTTAAAATCGATATTATAATGAATTATAGAGTTATTGACAAAAGTCTGATACCGCGGTTCATTCATAACACCGCACCTGCAATTTTTCTCCAAATTCAAACAAAAACCTAGAAAATGTTATAAATCAGTATTAAATCATATCCAATTGATAAATCCCAGTCAAACAAAACTCAATTATACCGTATAACACCCTCAGACACAATAGTATTCCTTAATTAATGTTTTGTTGGCGTTTTTATTGAAAAGCCACGTTGGACTTAAGTATTTCTGCTACCGTGGCCTATTAACCACATTGGCCTATATGCCAACATGGCATTTTAGTTTTGGCCACGGTGGCTCAAAAGAGCCTGAATTAGGGTTCCGGTGGCATCTAGAGGTTTGATTAGGCCACGGTGGCTCATAAAAGTCTAAATTAAGGCCACGGTGGCATTTATTTTTTCCATTTTGCCACGGTGGCTCACATAGTACAAAATTACGGCCACGCTGGCATTTTCAATAAGTGCGTTACTTTATAACCGCATACCCGTCTACATACTTGTCCTGCATTGTCCAAACTTTTACACGAACTAATTTTGGCCACGCCCTCTGCAGCCGATTTCACTTTGCTGTGCATTTCGAAGTTCGTGTTTGAAGACATATAACTAAATAAATATACGGTAAAATATAATGGAAATGGTATTATTATATAGGGGAAATTAGGAGCATTCCACCGTATTTATTAGAATTGATTATGTGTAATTCGGCTAGTTTTAATTCCTATTAAATTCTCTATTAGTCATAAGAATAGCTATGGAATTAGCTGTTGGCTTCCGTCGTTGGCAATCGTCAAACTCCAAATTCAATATCAGCGGTTGAGATCTGCCCCTCCCCGCACGACCAAATGTACCCCATCACACTCACACTTTCCATAATGTAATAGAAATGGACTTTATTACGTTCACTTTCGTAACAAGATTATTTTATAAGTTTAAAATCGATATTATAATGAATTATAGAGTTATTGACAAAAAGTTTGATACCGCGGTTCATTCATAACACCGCACCTGCAATTTTTCTCCAAATTCAAACAAAAACCTAAGAAATGTTATAAATCAGTATTAAATCATAACCAATTGATAAATCCCAGTCAAACAAAACTCAATTATACCGTATAACACCCTCAGACACAATAGTATTCCTTAATTAATGTTTTGTTGGCGTTTTTATTGAAAAGCCACGTTGGACTTAAGTATTTCGGCTACCGTGGCCTATTAACCACATTGGCCTATATACCAAAATGACATTTTTTTTGGCCACGGTGGCTCATAAGAGCCTGAGTTAGTTCACGGTGGCTTCTAGAGGTTTAATTAGGCCACGGTGGCTCATAAAAGTCTAAATTAAGGCCATGGTGGCATTTATTTTTTTTCATTTGTCCACGGTGGCTCATAACAGCCTAAATTAGTAACACGGTGGCTCACAAAGTACAAAATTACGGCCACGCTGGCATTTTCAATAAATGCGTTACTTTATAACCGCATACCCGTCTACATACTTGTCCTGCATTGTCCAAACTTTTACACGAACTCATTTTGGCCACGCCCCCTGCAGCCGATTTCACTTTGCTGTGCATTTCGAAGTTCGTGTTTGAAGACATATAACTAAATATACAAAAATATACAAATATACGGTAAAATATAATGGTAATGGTATTATTATATAGGGGAAATTAGGAGCATTCGACCGTATTTATTAGAATTGATTATGTGTAATTCAAATAGTTTTAGTCCCTATTAAATTCTCTATTAGTCATAAGAATTGCTATGGAATTAGCTGTTGGCAATCGTCAAACTCCAAATTCAATATCAGCGGTTGAGATCTGCCCCTCCCCGCACGACCAAATGTACCCCGTCACACTCAAACTGTCCATAATGTAATAGAATTGGACTTTATTACGTTCACTTAACGTAACAAGATTATTTTATAAGTTTAAAATCGATATTACAATGAATGATAGAGTTATTGACAATAGTCTGATACCGCTGGTCATTTATAACACCACACCTGCAATTTTTCTCCAAATTCAAACAAAAACCTAGAAAATGTTATAAATCAGTATTATATCATATCCAATTGATAAATCCTAGTCAAACAAAACTCAAATATACCGTATAACACCCTCAGACACAATAGTATTCGTTAATTCATGTTTTGTTGTCATTTTTATTGAAAAGCCACCTTGGACTTAAGTATTTCCGCCACCGTGGCCTATTAACCACATTGGCCTATATGCCAACATGGCATTTAGTTTTGGCCACGGTGGCATTTATAATTTTCATTTGGCCACGGTGGCTCATAAGAGCCTGAATTAGGGCCACGGTGGCATCTAGAGGTTTGATTAGGCCACGGTGCTCAAACTGTCCGTAATGTAATAGAAATGGACTTTATTACGTTCACTTAACGTAAAAAGGTGCTTTTATAAGTTTAAAATCGATATTATAATGAATTATAGAGTTATTGACAAAAGTCTGATACTGCGGGTCATTCATAACACCGCACCTTCAATTTTTCTCCAAATTCAAACAAAAACCTAGAAAATGTTATAAATCAGAATTAGATCATATCCAATTGATAAATCCTAGTCAAACAAAACTCAATTATACCGTATAACACCCTCAGACACAATAGTATTCCTTAATTCATGTTTTGTTGGCATTTTTATTGAAAAGCCACATTGAACTTAAGTATTTCCGCCACCGTGGCTTATTAACCACATTGGCCTATATGCCAACATGGCATTTTAGTTTTGGCCACGGTGGCATTTATAATTTTCATTTGGCCACGGTGGTTCAAAAGAGCCTGAATTAGGGCTACGGTGGCATCTAGAGGTTTGATTAGGCCACGGTGGCTCATAAAAGTCTAAATTAAGGCCACGGTGGCATTTATTTTTTTTTTCATTTTGCCACGGTGGCTCACAAAGTACAAAATTACGGCCACGCTGGCATTTTCAATAAGTGCGTTACTTTATAACCGCATACCCGTCTACATACTTGTCCTGCATTGTCCAAACTGTTACACGAACTCATTTTGGCCACGCCCCCTGCAGCCGATTTCACTTTGCTTTGCATTTCGAAGTTCGTGTTTGAAGACATATAACTAAATAAATATACGGTAAAATATAATGGAAATGGTATTATTACATAGGGGAAATTAGGAGCATTCGACCGTATTTATTAGAATTGATTATGTGTAATTCGGCTAGTTTTAATCCCTATTAAATTCTCTATTAGTCATAATAATTGCTATGGAATTAGCTGTTGGCTTCCGTCGTTGGCAATCGTCAAACTCCAAATTCAATATCAGCGGTTGAGATCTGCCCCTCCCCGCACGACCAAATGTACCCCGTCACACTCAAACTTTCCATAATAAAATAGAAATGGACTTTATAACGTTCACTTTCGTAACAAGATTATTTTATAAGTTTAAAATCGATATTATAATGAATTATAGAGTTATTGACAAAAGTCTGATACCGCGGTTCATTCATAACACCGCACCTTTAATTTTTCTCCAAATTCAAACAAAAACCTAGAAAATGTTATAAATCAGTATTAGATCATATCCAATTGATAAATCCCCAAATTGAAAAGCCACGTTGGACTTAAGTATTTCTGCTACCGTGGCCTATTAACCACATTGGCCTATATGCCAAAATGGCATTTTATTTTTGGCCACGGTGGCTCATAAGAGCCTGAATTATGGCCACGGTGGCTTCTAGAGGTTTGATTAGGCCACGGTGGCTCATAAAAGTCTAAATTAAGGCCACGGTGGCATTTATTTTTTTCATTTGTCCACGGTGGCTCATAAAAGCCTAAATTAGTGCCACGGTGGCTCACAAAGTACAAAATTACGGCCACGCTGGCATTTTCAATAAATGCGTTACTTTATAACCGCATACCCGTCTACATACTTGTCCTGCATTGTCCAAACTTTTACACGAACTCATTTTGGCCACGCCCTCTGCAGCCGATTTCACTTTGCTGTGCATTTCGAAGTTCGTGTTTGAAGACATATAACTAAATAAATATACGGTAAAATATAATGGTAATGGTATTATTATATAGGGGAAATTAGGAGCATTCGACCGTATTTATTAGAATTGATTATGTGTAATTCGGCTAGTTTTAGTCCCTATTAAATTCTCGATTAGTCATAAGAATTGCTATGCAATTAGCTGTTGGCAATCGTCAAACTCCAAATTCAATATCAGCGGTTGAGATCTGCCCCTCCCCGCACGACCAAATGTACCCCGTCACACTCAAACTGTCCATAATGTAATAGAAATGGACTTTATTACGTTCACTTAACGTAACAAGATTATTTTGTTATTATTTTGTGAGTTATTGGCAATAGTCTGATACCGCGGGTCATTCATAACACCGCACCTGCAATTTTTCTCCAAATTCAAACAAAAACCTAGAAAATGTTATAAATCAGTATTAGATCATATTCAACTGATAAATCCTAAGTCAAACCAAACTCAATTATACCGTATAACACCCTCAGACACTATAGTATTCCTTAATTATTGTTTTGTTGGCATTTTTATTGAAAAGCTACCTTGGACTTAAGTATTTCCGCCACCGTGGCCTATTAACCACATTGGCCTATATGCCAACATGGCATTTTAGTTTTGGCCACGGTGGCTCAAAAGAGCCTGAATTAGGGCTCCGGTGGCATCTAGATGTTTGATTAGGCCACGGTGGCTCATAAAAGTCTAAATTAAGGCCACGGTGGCATTTATTTTTTTCATTTTGCCACGGTGGCATTTATTTTTTCATTTGGCAACGGTGGCTCATAAATGCCTAAATTAGTGCCACGGCGGCATTTTTGTTTTTCATTAGGCCACGGTGGCTCACAAAGTACAAAATTACGGCCACGCTGGCATGTTCGATTAAGTCGTTACTTTATAACCGCATACCCGTCTACATACTTGTCCTGCATTGTCCAAACTTTTACATGAACTCATTTTGGCCACGCCCCCTGCAGCCGATTTCACTTTGCTGTGCATTTCGAAGTTCGTGTTTGAAGACATATAACTAAATAAATATACGGTAAAATATAATGGTAATGGTATTATTATATAGGGGAAATTAGGAGCATTCGACCGTATTGATTAGAATTGATTATGTGTAATTCGGCTAGTTTTAGTCCCTATTAAATTCACTTTTAGTCATAAGAATTGCTATGGAATTAGCTGTTGGCAATCGTCAAACTCTAAATTCAATATCAGCGGTTGAGATTTGCCCCTCCCCGCACGACCAAATGTACCCCGTCACACTCAAACTGTCCATAATGTAATAGAAATGGACTTTATTACGTTCACTTCCGTAACATGATTATTTTATAAGTTTAAACTCGATATTATCATGAATTATAGAGTTATTGACAAAAGTCTGATACCGCTGGTCATTTATAACACCACACCTGCAATTTTTCTCCAAATTCAAACAAAAACCTAGAAAATGTTATAAATCAGTATTATATCATATCTATTGATAAATCCTAGTCAAACAAAACTCAAATATACCGTATAACACCCTCAGACACAATAGTATTCGTTAATTCATGTTTTGTTGGCATTTTTATTGAAAAGCCACCTTGGACTTAAGTATTTCCGCCACCGTGGCCTATTAACCACATTGGCCTATATGCCAACATGGCATTTAGTTTTGGCCACGGTGGCATTTATAATTTTCATTTGGCCACGGTGGCTCATAAGAGCCTGAATTAGGGCCACGGTGGCATCTAGAGGTTTGATTAGGCCACGGTGCTCAAACTGTCCGTAATGTAATAGAAATGGACTTTATTACGTTCACTTAACGTAAAAAGGTGCTTTTATAAGTTTAAAATCGATATTATAATGAATTATAGAGTTATTGACAAAAGTCTGATACTGCGGGTCATTCATAACACCGCACCTTCAATTTTTCTCCAAATTCAAACAAAAACCTAGAAAATGTTATAAATCAGAATTAGATCATATCCAATTGATAAATCCTAGTCAAACAAAACTCAATTATACCGTATAACACCCTCAGACACAATAGTATTCCTTAATTCATGTTTTGTTGGCATTTTTATTGAAAAGCCACATTGAACTTAAGTATTTCCGCCACCGTGGCTTATTAACCACATTGGCCTATATGCCAACATGGCATTTTAGTTTTGGCCACGGTGGCATTTATAATTTTCATTTGGCCACGGTGGTTCAAAAGAGCCTGAATTAGGGCTACGGTGGCATCTAGAGGTTTGATTAGGCCACGGTGGCTCATAAAAGTCTAAATTAAGGCCACGGTGGCATTTATTTTTTTTTTTTTTCATTTTGCCACGGTGGCTCACAAAGTCGAAATTACGGCCACGCTGGCATTTTCAATAAGTGCGTTACTTTATAACCGCATACCCGTCTACATACTTGTCCTGCATTGTCCAAACTGTTACACGAACTCATTTTGGCCACGCCCCCTGCAGCCGATTTCACTTTGCTTTGCATTTCGAAGTTCGTGTTTGAAGACATATAACTAAATAAATATACGGTAAAATATAATGGAAATGGTATTATTACATAGGGGAAATTAGGAGCATTCGACCGTATTTATTAGAATTGATTATGTGTAATTCGGCTAGTTTTAATCCCTATTAAATTCTCTATTAGTCATAATAATTGCTATGGAATTAGCTGTTGGCTTCCGTCGTTGGCAATCGTCAAACTCCAAATTCAATATCAGCGGTTGAGATCTGCCCCTCCCCGCACGACCAAATGTACCCCGTCACACTCAAACTTTCCATAATAAAATAGAAATGGACTTTATAACGTTCACTTTCGTAACAAGATTATTTTATAAGTTTAAAATCGATATTATAATGAATTATAGAGTTATTGACAAAAGTCTGATACCGCGGTTCATTCATAACACCGCATCTTTAATTTTTCTCCAAATTCAAACAAAAACCTAGAAAATGTTATAAATCAGTATTAGATCATATCCAATTGATAAATCCCAGTCAAACAAAACTCAATTATACCGTATAACACCCTCAGACACAATAGTATTCCTTAATTATTGTTTTGTTGGCATTTTAATTGAAAAGCTACCTTGGACTTAAGTATTTCCGCCACCGTGGCCTATTAACCACATTGGCCTATATGCCAACATGGCATTTTAGTTTTGGCCACGGTGGCATTTATAATTTTCATTTGGCCACGGTGGCTCAAAAGAGCCTGAATTAGGGCTACGGTGGCATCTAGAGGTTTGATTAGGCCACGGTGGCTCATAAAAGTCTAAATTAAGGCCACGGTGGCATTTATTTTTTTCATTTTGCCACGGTGGCTCACATAGTACAAAATAACGAAATTAGGAGCATTCGACCGTATTTATTAGAATTGATTATGTGTAATTCGGCTAGTTTCAGTCCCTATTAAATTATCTATTAGTCATAAGAATTGCTATGGAATTAGCTGTTGGCAATCGTCAAACTCCAAATTCAATATCAGCGGTTGAGATTTGCCCCTCCCCGCACGACCAAATGTATTCCGTCACACTCAAACTGTCCATAATGTAATAGAAATGGACTTTATTACGTTCACTTAACGTAACAAGATTATTTTATAAGTTTAAAATCGATATTATAATGAATTATAGAGTTATTGACAATAGTCTGACACCGCGGTTCATTCATAACACTGCACCTGCAATTTTATTATTATTTTATTTTTGGTCACGGTGGCTCATAAGAGCCTGAATTATGGCCACGGTGGCTTCTAGAGGTTTGATTAAGCCACGGTGGCTCATAAATGTCTAAATTAAGGCCACGCTGGCATTTATTTTTTTCATTTGTCCACGGTGGCTCATAAAAGCCTAAATTAGTGCCACGGTGGCTCACAAAGTACAAAATTACGGCCACGCTGGCATTTTCAATAAATGCGTTACTTTATAACCGCATACCCGTCTACATACTTGTCCTGCATTGTCCAAACTTTTACACGAACTCATTTTGGCCACGCCCTCTGCAGCCGATTTCACTTTGCTGTGCATTTCGAAGTTCGTGTTTGAAGACATATAACTAAATAAATATACGGTAAAATATAATGGTAATGGTATTATTATATAGGGGAAATTAGGAGCATTCGATCGTATTTATTAGAATTGATTATGTGTAATTCGGCTAGTTTTAGTCCCTATTAAATTCTCTATGAGTCATAAGAATTGCTATGGAATTAGCTGTTGGCAATCGTCAAACTCCAAATTCAATATCAGCGGTTGAGATCTGCCCCTCCCCGCACGACCAAATGTACCCCGTCACACTCAAACTGTCCATAATGTAATAGAAATGGACTTTATTACGTTCACTTAACGTAACAAAATTATTTTATAAGTTTAAAATCGATATTATAATGAATTATAGAGTTATTGACAAAAGTCTGATACCGCGGTTCATTCATAACACCGCACCTGCAATTTTTCTCCAAATTCAAACAAAAACCTAGAAAATGTTATAAATCAGTATTAAATCATATCCAATTGATAAATCCCAGTCAAACAAAACTCAATTATACCGTATAACACCCTCAGACACAATAGTATTCCTTAATTAATGTTTTGTTGGCGTTTTTATTGAAAAGCCACGTTGGACTTAAGTATTTCTGCTACCGTGGCCTATTAACCACATTGGCCTATATGCCAAAATGGCATTTTATTTTTGGCCACGGTGGCTCATAAGAGCCTGAATTATGGCCACGGTGGCTTCTAGAGGTTTGATTAGGCCACGGTGGCTCATAAAAGTCTAAATTAAGGCCACGGTGGCATTTATTTTTTTCATTTGTCCACGGTGGCTCATAAAAGCCTAAATTAGTGCCACGGTGGCTCACAAAGTACAAAATTACGGCCACGCTGGCATTTTCAATAAATGCGTTACTTTATAACCGCATACCCGTCTACATACTTGTCCTGCATTGTCCAAACTTTTACACGAACTCATTTTGGCCACGCCCTCTGCAGCCGATTTCACTTTGCTGTGCATTTCGAAGTTCGTGTTTGAAGACATATAACTAAATAAATATACGGTAAAATATAATGGTAATGGTATTATTATATAGGGGAAATTAGGAGCATTCGACCGTATTTATTAGAATTGATTATGTGTAATTCGGCTAGTTTTAGTCCCTATTAAATTCTCGATTAGTCATAAGAATTGCAATGGAATTAGCTGTTGGCAATCGTCAAACTCCAAATTCAATATCAGCGGTTGAGATCTGCCCCTCCCCGCACGACCAAATGTACCCCGTCACACTCAAACTGTCCATAATGTAATAGAAATGGACTTTATTACGTTCACTTAACGTAACAAGATTATTTTATAAGTTTAAAATCGATATTATAATGAATGATAGAGTTATTGGCAATAGTCTGATACCGCGGGTCATTCATAACACCGCACCTGCAATTTTTCTCCAAATTCAAACAAAAACCTAGAAAATGTTATAAATCAGTATTAGATCATATTCAACTGATAAATCCTAAATCAAACCAAACTCAATTATACCGTATAACACCCTCAGACACTATAGTATTCCTTAATTATTGTTTTGTTGGCATTTTTATTGAAAAGCTACCTTGGACTTAAGTATTTCCGCCACCGTGGCCTATTAACCACATTGGCCTATATGCCAACATGGCATTTTAGTTTTGGCCACGGTGGCTCAAAAGAGCCTGAATTAGGGCTCCGGTGGCATCTAGATGTTTGATTAGGCCACGGTGGCTCATAAAAGTCTAAATTAAGGCCACGGTGGCATTTATTTTTTTCATTTTGCCACGGTGGCTCACATAGTACAAAATTACGGCCACGCTGGCATTTTCAATAAGTGCGTTACTTTATAACCGCATACCCGTCTACATACTTGTCCTGCATTGTCCAAACTTTTACACGAACTAATTTTGGCCACGCCCTCTGCAGCCGATTTCACTTTGCTGTGCATTTCGAAGTTCGTGTTTGAAGACATATAACTAAATAAATATACGTTAAAATATAATGGAAATGGTATTATTATATAGGGGAAATTAGGAGCATTCCACCGTATTTATTAGAATTGATTATGTGTAATTCGGCTAGTTTTAATTCCTATTAAATTCTCTATTAGTCATAAGAATAGCTATGGAATTAGCTGTTGGCTTCCGTCGTTGGCAATCGTCAAACTCCAAATTCAATATCAGCGGTTGAGATCTGCCCCTCCCCGCACGACCAAATGTACCCCATCACACTCACACTTTCCATAATGTAATAGAAATGGACTTTATTACGTTCACTTTCGTAACAAGATTATTTTATAAGTTTAAAATCGATATTATAATGAATTATAGAGTTATTGACAAAAAGTTTGATACCGCGGTTCATTCATAACACCGCACCTGCAATTTTTCTCCAAATTCAAACAAAAACCTAAGAAATGTTATAAATCAGTATTAAATCATAACCAATTGATAAATCCCAGTCAAACAAAACTCAATTATACCGTATAACACCCTCAGACACAATAGTATTCCTTAATTAATGTTTTGTTGGCGTTTTTATTGAAAAGCCACGTTGGACTTAAGTATTTCGGCTACCGTGGCCTATTAACCACATTGGCCTATATGCCAAAATGACATTTTTTTTGGCCACGGTGGCTCATAAGAGCCTGAGTTAGTTCACGGTGGCTTCTAGAGGTTTAATTAGGCCACGGTGGCTTATAAAAGTCTAAATTAAGGCCATGGTGGCATTTATTTTTTTCATTTGTCCACGGTGGCTCATAACAGCCTAAATTAGTAACACGGTGGCTCACAAAGTACAAAATTACGGCCACGCTGGCATTTTCAATAAATGCGTTACTTTATAACCGCATACCCGTCTACATACTTGTCCTGCATTGTCCAAACTTTTACACGAACTCATTTTGGCCACGCCCCCTGCCATCGATTTCACTTTGCTGTGCATTTCGAAGTTCGTGTTTGAAGACATATAACTAAATAAATATACGGTAAAATATAATGGTAATGGTATTATTATATAGGGGAAATTAGGAGCATTCGACCGTATTTATTAGAATTGATTATGTGTAATTCGGCTAGTTTTAGTCCCTATTAAATTCTCTATTAGTCATAAGAATTGCTATGGAATTAGCTGTTGGCAATCGTCAAACTCCAAATTCAATATCAGCGGTTGAGATCTGCCCCTCCCCGCACGACCAAATGTACCCCGTCACACTCAAACTGGCCATAATGTAATAGAATTGGACTTTATTACGTTCACTTAACGTAACAAAATTATTTTATAAGTTTAAAATCGATATTACAATGAATGATAGAGTTATTGACAATAGTCTGATACCGCGGGTCATTCATCACACCGCACCTGCAATTTTTCTCCAAATTCAAACAAAAACCTAGAAAATGTTATAAATCAGTATTAGATCATATTCAACTGATAAATCCTAAGTCAAACCAAACTCAATTATACCGTATAACACCCTAAGACACTATAGTATTCCTTAATTATTGTTTTGTTGGCATTTTTATTGAAAAGCTACCTTGGACTTAAGTATTTCCGCCACCGTGGCCTATTAACCACATTGGCCTATATGCCAACATGGCATTTGAGTTTTTGCCACGGTGGCATTTATAATTTTCATTTGGCCACGGTGGCTCATAAGAGCCTGAATAAGGGCCACGGTGGCATCTAGAGGTTTGTATAGGCCACGGTGGCTCATAAAAGTCTAAATTAAGGCCACGGCGGCATTTATGTTTTTCATTAGGCCACGGTGGCTCACAAAATACAAAATTACGGCCACGCTGGCATGTTCGATTAAGTCGTTACTTTATAACCGCATACCCGTCTACATACTTGTCCTGCATTGTCCAAACTTTTACATGAACTCATTTTGGCCACGCCCCCTGCAGCCGATTTCACTTTGCTGTGCATTTCGAAGTTCGTGTTTGAAGACATATAACTAAATAAATATACGGTAAAATATAATGGTAATGGTATTATTATATAGGGGAAATTAGGAGCATTCGACCGTATTGATTAGAATTGATTATGTGTAATTCGGCTAGTTTTAGTCCCTATTAAATTCACTTTTAGTCATAAGAATTGCTATGGAATTAGCTGTTGGCAATCGTCAAACTCTAAATTCAATATCAGCGGTTGAGATTTGCCCCTCCCCGCACGACCAAATGTACCCCGTCACACTCAAACTGTCCATAATGTAATAGAAATGGACTTTATTACGTTCACTTCCGTAACATGATTATTTTATAAGTTTAAACTCGATATTATCATGAATTATAGAGTTATTGACAAAAGTCTGATACCGCTGGTCATTTATAACACCACACCTGCAATTTTTCTCCAAATTCAAACAAAAACCTAGAAAATGTTATAAATCAGTATTATATCATATCCAATTGATAAATCCTAGTCAAACAAAACTCAAATATACCGTATAACACCCTCAGACACAATAGTATTCGTTAATTCATGTTTTGTTGGCATTTTTATTGAAAAGCCACCTTGGACTTAAGTATTTCCGCCACCGTGGCCTATTAACCACATTGGCCTATATGCCAACATGGCATTTAGTTTTGGCCACGGTGGCATTTATAATTTTCATTTGGCCACGGTGGCTCATAAGAGCCTGAATTAGGGCCACGGTGGCATCTAGAGGTTTGATTAGGCCACGGTGCTCAAACTGTCCGTAATGTAATAGAAATGGACTTTATTACGTTCACTTAACGTAAAAAGGTGCTTTTATAAGTTTAAAATCGATATTATAATGAATTATAGAGTTATTGACAAAAGTCTGATACTGCGGGTCATTCATAACACCGCACCTTCAATTTTTCTCCAAATTCAAACAAAAACCTAGAAAATGTTATAAATCAGAATTAGATCATATCCAATTGATAAATCCTAGTCAAACAAAACTCAATTATACCGTATAACACCCTCAGACACAATAGTATTCCTTAATTCATGTTTTGTTGGCATTTTTATTGAAAAGCCACATTGAACTTAAGTGTTTCCGCCACCGTGGCTTATTAACCACATTGGCCTATATGCCAACATGGCATTTTAGTTTTGGCCACGGTGGCATTTATAATTTTCATTTGGCCACGGTGGTTCAAAAGAGCCTGAATTAGGGCTACGGTGGCATCTAGAGGTTTGATTAGGCCACGGTGGCTCATAAAAGTCTAAATTAAGGCCACGGTGGCATTTATTTTTTTTTTTCATTTTGCCACGGTGGCTCACAAAGTACAAAATTACGGCCACGCTGGCATTTTCAATAAGTGCGTTACTTTATAACCGCATACCCGTCTACATACTTGTCCTGCATTGTCCAAACTTTTACACGAACTCATTTTGGCCACGCCCTCTGCAGCCGATTTCACTTTGCTGTGCATTTCGAAGTTCGTGTTTGAAGACATATAACTAAATAAATATACGTTAAAATATAATGGAAATGGTATTATTATATAGGGGAAATTAGGAGCATTCCACCGTATTTATTAGAATTGATTATGTGTAATTCGGCTAGTTTTAATTCCTATTAAATTCTCTATTAGTCATAAGAATAGCTATGGAATTAGCTGTTGGCTTCCGTCGTTGGCAATCGTCAAACTCCAAATTCAATATCAGCGGTTGAGATCTGCCCCTCCCCGCACGACCAAATGTACCCCATCACACTCACACTTTCCATAATGTAATAGAAATGGACTTTATTACGTTCACTTTCGTAACAAGATTATTTTATAAGTTTAAAATCGATATTATAATGAATTATAGAGTTATTGACAAAAAGTTTGATACCGCGGTTCATTCATAACACCGCACCTGCAATTTTTCTCCAAATTCAAACAAAAACCTAAGAAATGTTATAAATCAGTATTAAATCATAACCAATTGATAAATCCCAGTCAAACAAAACTCAATTATACCGTATAACACCCTCAGACACAATAGTATTCTTTAATTAATGTTTTGTTGGCGTTTTTATTGAAAAGCCACGTTGGACTTAAGTATTTCGGCTACCGTGGCCTATTAACCACATTGGCCTATATGCCAAAATGACATTTTTTTTGGCCACGGTGGCTCATAAGAGCCTGAGTTAGTTCACGGTGGCTTCTAGAGGTTTAATTAGGCCACGGTGGCTCATAAAAGTCTAAATTAAGGCCATGGTGGCATTTATTTTTTTCATTTGTCCACGGTGGCTCATAACAGCCTAAATTAGTAACACGGTGGCTCACAAAGTACAAAATTACGGCCACGCTGGCATTTTCAATAAATGCGTTACTTTATAACCGCATACCCGTCTACATACTTGTCCTGCATTGTCCAAACTTTTACACGAACTCATTTTGGCCACGCCCCCTGCAGCCGATTTCACTTTGCTGTGCATTTCGAAGTTCGTGTTTGAAGACATATAACTAAATAAATATACGGTAAAATATAATGGTAATGGTATTATTATATAGGGGAAATTAGGAGCATTCGACCGTATTTATTAGAATTGATTATGTGTAATTCGGCTAGTTTTAGTCCCTATTAAATTCTCTATTAGTCATAAGAATTGCTATGGAATTAGCTGTTGGCAATCGTCAAACTCCAAATTCAATATCAGCGGTTGAGATCTGCCCCTCCCCGCACGACCAAATGTACCCCGTCACACTCAAACTGGCCATAATGTAATAGAATTGGACTTTATTACGTTCACTTAACGTAACAAAATTATTTTATAAGTTTAAAATCGATATTACAATGAATGATAGAGTTATTGACAATAGTCTGATACCGCGGGTCATTCATAACACCGCACCTGCAATTTTTCTCCAAATTCAAACAAAAACCTAGAAAATGTTATAAATCAGTATTAGATCATATTCAACTGATAAATCCTAAGTCAAACCAAACTCAATTATACCGTATAACACCCTCAGACACTATAATATTCCTTAATTATTGTTTTGTTGGCATTTTTATTGAAAAGCTACCTTAGACTTAAGTATTTCCGCCACCTTGGCCTTTTAACCACATTGGCCTCTATGCCAACATGGCATTTTAGTTTTGGCCACGGTGGCATTTATAATTTTCATTTGGCCACGGTGGCTCATAAGTGCCTGAATTAGGGCCACGGTGGCATCTAGAGGTTTGTATAGGCCACGGTGGCTCATAAAAGTCTAATTTAAAGCCACGGTGGCATTTATTTTTTTCATTTGGCCACGGTGGCTCTAAAAACCCAAATTAGTGCCACAGTGGCATTTATGTTTTTCATTTGGCCACGGTGGTTCATAAGAGCCTGAATTAGGGCCACGGTGGCATCTAGAGGTTTGATTAGGCCACGGTGGCTCATAAAAGTCTAAATTAAGGCCACGGTGGCATTTATTTTTTTCATTTGGCAACGGTGGCTCATAAATGCCTAATTTAGTGCCACGGTGGCATTTATTTTTTTCATATTGCCACGGTGGCTCACAAAGTACAAAATTACGGCCACGCTGGCATTTTCAATAAGTGCGTTACTTTATAACCGCATACCCGTCTACATACTTGTCCTGCATTGTCCAAACTTTTACACGAACTCATTTTGGCCACGCCCCCTGCAGCCGATTTCACTTTGCTGTGCATTTCGAAGTTCGTGTTTGAAGACATATAACTAAATAAATATACGGTAAAATATAATGGTAATGGTATTATTATATAGGGGAAATTAGGAGCATTCGACCGTATTTATTAGAATTGATTATGTGTAATTCGGCTAGTTTCAGTCCCTATTAAATTATCTATTAGTCATAAGAATTGCTATGGAATTAGCTGTTGGCAATCGTCAAACTCCAAATTCAATATCAGCGGTTGAGATTTGCCCCTCCCCGCACGACCAAATGTATTCCGTCACACTCAAACTGTCCATAATGTAATAGAAATGGACTTTATTACGCTCACTTAACGTAACAAGATTATTTTATAAGTTTAAAATCGATATTATAATGAATTATAGAGTTATTGACAATAGTCTGATACCGCGGTTCATTCATAACACTGCACCTGCAATTTTTCTCCAAATTCAAACAAAAACCTAGAAAATGTTATAAATCAGTATTAGATCATATTCAACTGATAAATCCTAAGTCAAACCAAACTCAATTATACCGTATAACACCCCCAGACACTATAATATTCCTTAATTATTGTTTTGTTGGCATTTTTATTGAAAAGCTACCTTAGACTTAAGTATTTCCGCCACCTTGGCCTTTTAACCACATTGGCCTCTATGCCAACATGGCATTTTAGTTTTGGCCACGGTGGCATTTATAATTTTCATTTGGCCACGGTGGCTCATAAGTGCCTGAATTAGGGCCACGGTGGCATCTAGAGGTTTGTATAGGCCACGGTGGCTCATAAAAGTCTAATTTAAAGCCACGGTGGCATTTATTTTTTTCATTTGGCCACGGTGGCTCTAAAAACCCAAATTAGTGCCACGGTGGCATTTATGTTTTTCATTTGGCCACGGTGGTTCATAAGAGCCTGAATTAGGGCCACGGTGGCATCTAGAGGTTTGATTAGGCCACGGTGGCTCATAAAAGTCTAAATTAAGGCCACGGTTACATTTATTTTTTTCATTTGGCAACGGTGGCTCATAAATGCCTAATTTAGTGCCACGGTGGCATTTATTTTTTTCATATTGCCACGGTGGCTCACAAAGTACAAAATTACGGCCACGCTGGCATTTTCAATAAGTGCGTTACTTTATAACCGCATACCCGTCTACATACTTGTCCTGCATTGTCCAAACTTTTACACGAAATCATTTTGGCCACGCCCCCTGCAGCCGATTTCACTTTTCTGTGCATTTCGAAGTTCGTGTTTGAAGACATATAACTAAATAAATATACGGTAAAATATAATGGTAATGGTATTATTATATAGGGGAAATTAGGAGCATTCGACCATATTTATTAGAATTGATTATGTGTAATTCGGCTAGTTTCAGTCCCTATTAAATTATCTATTAGTCATAAGAATTGCTATGGAATTAGCTGTTGGCAATCGTCAAACTCCAAATTCAATATCAGCGGTTGAGATTTGCCCCTCCCCGCACGACCAAATGTATTCCGTCACACTCAAACTGTCCATAATGTAATAGAAATGGACTTTATTACGCTCACTTAACGTAAAAAGATTATTTTATAAGTTTAAAATCGATATTATAATGAATTATAGAGTTATTGACAATAGTCTGATACCGCGGTTCATTCATAACACTGCACCTGCAATTTTTCTCCAAATTCAAACAAAAACCTAGAAAATGTTATAAATCAGTATTAGATCATATTCAACTGATAAATCCTAAGTCAAACCAAACTCAATTATACCGTATAACACCCCCAGACACTATAATATTCCTTAATTATTGTTTTGTTGGCATTTTTATTGAAAAGCTACCTTGGACTTAAGTATTTCCGCCACCTTGGCCTTTTAACCACATTGGCCTCTATGCCAACATGGCATTTTAGTTTTGGCCACGGTGGCATTTATTATTTTCATTTGGCCACGGTGGCTCATAAGTGCCTGAATTAGGGCCACGGTGGCATCTAGAGGTTTGTATAGGCCACGGTGGCTCATAAAAGTCTAATTTAAAGCCACAGTTGCATTTATTTTTTTTATTTGGCCACGGTGGCTCTAAAAACCCAAATTAGTGCCACGGCGGCATTTATGTTTTTCATTTGGCCACGGTGGTTCATAAGAGCCTGAATTAGGGCCACGGTGGCATCTAGAGGTTTGATTAGGCCATGGTGGCTCATAAAAGTCTAAATTAAGGCCACGGTGGCATTTATTTTTTTCATTTGGCAACGGTGGCTCATAAATGCCTAATTTAGTGCCACGGTGGCATTTATTTTTTTCATTAGGCCACGGTGGCTCACAAAGTACAAAATTACGGCCACGCTTGCATTTTCAATTAATGCTTTACTTTATAACCGCATACCCGTCTACATACTTGTCCTGCATAGTCCAAACTTTTACACGAACTCATTTTGGCCACGCCCCCTGCAGCCGATTTCACTTTGCTGTGCATTTCGAAGTTCGTGTTTGAAGATATATAACTAAATAATAACCGCATACCCGTCTACATACTTGTCCTGCATTGTCCAAACTTTTACACGAACTCATTTTGGCCACGCCCCCTGCAGCCGATTTCACTTTGCTGTGTATTAAATACAAATTAATACAATTTATATGAACACAACTCTTGATACATGTTTATTTCATAATAATAAAAGATAAACATTTAATTATTTACAATATGAAATTATTCCAGTCATATGATTAATATTAAAGTTAAAGATAGATTCTCGGAATATATAACAATTCCTCCCTACTTATTAAGAAGATCGTTTATTTATAAGTTCATCCTTTTAATCGGTTTTCTGATTCTCATTGAACGGCGAATGTTAGGGACATCTGGTTGTGAGGTTGCATTTGACCCTTCAGCGTCTTGTATGATTGTACTCGGCTCTTCGGCCTCTTGTTGGCTGCTTGTACGATTGCTTGTACTTGACGCTTCATTGTTAGTTATAGGGCTTTTTGCCTCACTATCAGGCATTGCGTTTGCTGTAGGACTCGATGTTTCAGTGTCCGTAGTTCCTTCCCAGCTCGGGGTGCTACTTGAGACATTTTCTGTATCATGTGACCTTTCTGCATTGCCTTTTGATTTTCTTAACATGCCGTACCTTGTATGTCCCACGAATTAAGGTTGTCTTGAACAATTTTGATTGGTATTTTGGAATATTAAAGTTCGATGAGTTTGCGTAGGTGGTACTTTGGCTATTTGGTCGCATCGGTTGTTTGAACTTTCTTGCCTTGTTTGCTTCAATGAGCTAGGTAGATGGCTTTTGTAATGAGTAGGATCTTTTGGCACTTCACAAGCTCGAAGCTGATTGAAGTGACGTTTTATCACATACCCATCATCAAGTTCCACGAGGTAGTGAAGTCGCCCCAGCCTTTCCACCACAGTTCCAAATTTCCACAGAATGGATCCTATGTAATTTCTTGATTGTACTCTCTCCCCAATATTGAAATGTTTGTTAAATATTGGTTGTTGGGCCTCATTTTTGTCATCTTCACCAGGCCTTAAGAGATCTAGCTTGGTTCTCAAGTTCCTGCCAAACATTAATTGTGCTGGGGATGCACCAGTACTCAGTGGTGTAGCTCGGTACCGAAATAATAGTGCACATAGTTTTTCATGTAAAGTGCCCTGTTCAAACTGCATGTACCTCAGTTTTGTCTTGAGTGTTTGGCAAAATCTTTCCGCCTGACCATTAGTAGAGGGGTTTCCTGGTGCAATGAATCGTTGTCTTATTCCTTGGCGTTTGCAGAATGCTTGAAACTCAGCTGATTTGAAAATTGTAGCATTGTCACTGACCAATATTTCTGGTAGGCCATGGTGACTGAATATTTCTCTCAGGTGATGAATAGTACTGGCAGTTGTTGGCGCACTTTTTATTGGATATATTTCTGGCCACTTTGATCTGGCATCTACAACAATCAAGAAGTTGTGATTTAGAAAAGGTCCTGCATAATCCATGTGGACTCGCTGCCAATTGCGTTTTGGTATTTCCCAAACATGGGTAGGGGCCTTCTCTGGGTTTTTCTTATTCTCACAACATGCCTTACAACTTGCCACCATACTCTCAATATCTGTATCAATGTTTTTCCAGTAACAGTAGTTTCTTGCCAGACTCTTCATCCGCACTATTCCTACGTGTGTTGAGTGTAATTCTTGGAGGATTTTAGGTTGTAGCTTTTTCGGAATGACAACACGATTTCCTCTAAAAATGATTCCGTCTTGAAGTGATATTTCTGGGTCAGCGACTTCTCCGTTTAGGAGCTTTTCCTTTAAACAAGAGAGTTCTTCATCAAGTGACGTTTCTTTTTCTATGTAATTTAGTGCCACGGTGGCATTTATTTTTTTCATTAGGCCACGGTGGCTCACAAAGTACAAAATTACGGCCACGCTTGCATTTTCAATTAATGCTTTACTTTATAACCGCATACCCGTCTACATACTTGTCCTGCATAGTCCAAACTTTTACACGAACTCATTTTGGCCACGCCCCCTGCAGCCGATTTCACTTTGCTGTGCATTTCGAAGTTCGTGTTTGAAGATATATAACTAAATAATAACCGCATACCCGTCTACATACTTGTCCTGCATTGTCCAAACTTTTACACGAACTCATTTTGGCCACGCCCCCTGCAGCCGATTTCACTTTGCTGTGTATTAAATACAAATTAATACAATTTATATGAACACAACTCTTGATACATGTTTATTTCATAATAATAAAAGATAAACATTTAATTATTTACAATATGAAATTATTCCAGTCATATGATTAATATTAAAGTTAAAGATAGATTCTCGGAATATATAACAATTCCTCCCTACTTATTAAGAAGATCGTTTATTTATAAGTTCATCCTTTTAATCGGTTTTCTGATTCTCATTGAACGGCGAATGTTAGGGACATCTGGTTGTGAGGTTGCATTTGACCCTTCAGCGTCTTGTATGATTGTACTCGGCTCTTCGGCCTCTTGTTGGCTGCTTGTACGATTGCTTGTACTTGACGCTTCATTGTTAGTTATAGGGCTTTTTGCCTCACTATCAGGCATTGCGTTTGCTGTAGGACTCGATGTTTCAGTGTCCGTAGTTCCTTCCCAGCTCGGGGTGCTACTTGAGACATTTTCTGTATCATGTGACCTTTCTGCATTGCCTTTTGATTTTCTTAACATGCCGTACCTTGTATGTCCCACGAATTAAGGTTGTCTTGAACAATTTTGATTGGTATTTTGGAATATTAAAGTTCGATGAGTTTGCGTAGGTGGTACTTTGGCTATTTGGTCGCATCGGTTGTTTGAACTTTCTTGCCTTGTTTGCTTCAATGAGCTAGGTAGATGGCTTTTGTAATGAGTAGGATCTTTTGGCACTTCACAAGCTCGAAGCTGATTGAAGTGACGTTTTATCACATACCCATCATCAAGTTCCACGAGGTAGTGAAGTCGCCCCAGCCTTTCCACCACAGTTCCAAATTTCCACAGAATGGATCCTATGTAATTTCTTGATTGTACTCTCTCCCCAATATTGAAATGTTTGTTAAATATTGGTTGTTGGGCCTCATTTTTGTCATCTTCACCAGGCCTTAAGAGATCTAGCTTGGTTCTCAAGTTCCTGCCAAACATTAATTGTGCTGGGGATGCACCAGTACTCAGTGGTGTAGCTCGGTACCGAAATAATAGTGCACATAGTTTTTCATGTAAAGTGCCCTGTTCAAACTGCATGTACCTCAGTTTTGTCTTGAGTGTTTGGCAAAATCTTTCCGCCTGACCATTAGTAGAGGGGTTTCCTGGTGCAATGAATCGTTGTCTTATTCCTTGGCGTTTGCAGAATGCTTGAAACTCAGCTGATTTGAAAATTGTAGCATTGTCACTGACCAATATTTCTGGTAGGCCATGGTGACTGAATATTTCTCTCAGGTGATGAATAGTACTGGCAGTTGTTGGCGCACTTTTTATTGGATATATTTCTGGCCACTTTGATCTGGCATCTACAACAATCAAGAAGTTGTGATTTAGAAAAGGTCCTGCATAATCCATGTGCCCTCGCTGCCAATTGCGTTTTGGTATTTCCCAAACATGGGTAGGGGCCTTCTCTGGGTTTTTCTTATTCTCACAACATGCCTTACAACTTGCCACCATACTCTCAATATCTGTATCAATGTTTTTCCAGTAACAGTAGTTTCTTGCCAGACTCTTCATCCGCACTATTCCTACGTGTGTTGAGTGTAATTCTTGGAGGATTTTAGGTTGTAGCTTTTTCGGAATGACAACACGATTTCCTCTAAAAATGATTCCGTCTTGAAGTGATATTTCTGGGTCAGCGACTTCTCCGTTTAGGAGCTTTTCCTTTAAACAAGAGAGTTCTTCATCAAGTGACGTTTCTTTTTCTATGTAATTTAGTGCCACGGTGGCATTTATTTTTTTCATTAGGCCACGGTGGCTCACAAAGTACAAAATTACGGCCACGCTTGCATTTTCAATTAATGCTTTACTTTATAACCGCATACCCGTCTACATACTTGTCCTGCATAGTCCAAACTTTTACACGAACTCATTTTGGCCACGCCCCCTGCAGCCGATTTCACTTTGCTGTGCATTTCGAAGTTCGTGTTTGAAGATATATAACTAAATAATAACCGCATACCCGTCTACATACTTGTCCTGCATTGTCCAAACTTTTACACGAACTCATTTTGGCCACGCCCCCTGCAGCCGATTTCACTTTGCTGTGTATTAAATACAAATTAATACAATTTATATGAACACAACTCTTGATACATGTTTATTTCATAATAATAAAAGATAAACATTTAATTATTTACAATATGAAATTATTCCAGTCATATGATTAATATTAAAGTTAAAGATAGATTCTCGGAATATATAACAATTCCTCCCTACTTATTAAGAAGATCGTTTATTTATAAGTTCATCCTTTTAATCGGTTTTCTGATTCTCATTGAACGGCGAATGTTAGGGACATCTGGTTGTGAGGTTGCATTTGACCCTTCAGCGTCTTGTATGATTGTACTCGGCTCTTCGGCCTCTTGTTGGCTGCTTGTACGATTGCTTGTACTTGACGCTTCATTGTTAGTTATAGGGCTTTTTGCCTCACTATCAGGCATTGCGTTTGCTGTAGGACTCGATGTTTCAGTGTCCGTAGTTCCTTCCCAGCTCGGGGTGCTACTTGAGACATTTTCTGTATCATGTGACCTTTCTGCATTGCCTTTTGATTTTCTTAACATGCCGTACCTTGTATGTCCCACGAATTAAGGTTGTCTTGAACAATTTTGATTGGTATTTTGGAATATTAAAGTTCGATGAGTTTGCGTAGGTGGTACTTTGGCTATTTGGTCGCATCGGTTGTTTGAACTTTCTTGCCTTGTTTGCTTCAATGAGCTAGGTAGATGGCTTTTGTAATGAGTAGGATCTTTTGGCACTTCACAAGCTCGAAGCTGATTGAAGTGACGTTTTATCACATACCCATCATCAAGTTCCACGAGGTAGTGAAGTCGCCCCAGCCTTTCCACCACAGTTCCAAATTTCCACAGAATGGATCCTATGTAATTTCTTGATTGTACTCTCTCCCCAATATTGAAATGTTTGTTAAATATTGGTTGTTGGGCCTCATTTTTGTCATCTTCACCAGGCCTTAAGAGATCTAGCTTGGTTCTCAAGTTCCTGCCAAACATTAATTGTGCTGGGGATGCACCAGTACTCAGTGGTGTAGCTCGGTACCGAAATAATAGTGCACATAGTTTTTCATGTAAAGTGCCCTGTTCAAACTGCATGTACCTCAGTTTTGTCTTGAGTGTTTGGCAAAATCTTTCCGCCTGACCATTAGTAGAGGGGTTTCCTGGTGCAATGAATCGTTGTCTTATTCCTTGGCGTTTGCAGAATGCTTGAAACTCAGCTGATTTGAAAATTGTAGCATTGTCACTGACCAATATTTCTGGTAGGCCATGGTGACTGAATATTTCTCTCAGGTGATGAATAGTACTGGCAGTTGTTGGCGCACTTTTTATTGGATATATTTCTGGCCACTTTGATCTGGCATCTACAACAATCAAGAAGTTGTGATTTAGAAAAGGTCCTGCATAATCCATGTGGACTCGCTGCCAATTGCGTTTTGGTATTTCCCAAACATGGGTAGGGGCCTTCTCTGGGTTTTTCTTATTCTCACAACATGCCTTACAACTTGCCACCATACTCTCAATATCTGTATCAATGTTTTTCCAGTAACAGTAGTTTCTTGCCAGACTCTTCATCCGCACTATTCCTACGTGTGTTGAGTGTAATTCTTGGAGGATTTTAGGTTGTAGCTTTTTCGGAATGACAACACGATTTCCTCTAAAAATGATTCCGTCTTGAAGTGATATTTCTGGGTCAGCGACTTCTCCGTTTAGGAGCTTTTCCTTTAAACAAGAGAGTTCTTCATCAAGTGACGTTTCTTTTTCTATGTAATTTAGTGCCACGGTGGCATTTATTTTTTTCATTAGGCCACGGTGGCTCACAAAGTACAAAATTACGGCCACGCTTGCATTTTCAATTAATGCTTTACTTTATAACCGCATACCCGTCTACATACTTGTCCTGCATAGTCCAAACTTTTACACGAACTCATTTTGGCCACGCCCCCTGCAGCCGATTTCACTTTGCTGTGCATTTCGAAGTTCGTGTTTGAAGATATATAACTAAATAATAACCGCATACCCGTCTACATACTTGTCCTGCATTGTCCAAACTTTTACACGAACTCATTTTGGCCACGCCCCCTGCAGCCGATTTCACTTTGCTGTGTATTAAATACAAATTAATACAATTTATATGAACACAACTCTTGATACATGTTTATTTCATAATAATAAAAGATAAACATTTAATTATTTACAATATGAAATTATTCCAGTCATATGATTAATATTAAAGTTAAAGATAGATTCTCGGAATATATAACAATTCCTCCCTACTTATTAAGAAGATCGTTTATTTATAAGTTCATCCTTTTAATCGGTTTTCTGATTCTCATTGAACGGCGAATGTTAGGGACATCTGGTTGTGAGGTTGCATTTGACCCTTCAGCGTCTTGTATGATTGTACTCGGCTCTTCGGCCTCTTGTTGGCTGCTTGTACGATTGCTTGTACTTGACGCTTCATTGTTAGTTATAGGGCTTTTTGCCTCACTATCAGGCATTGCGTTTGCTGTAGGACTCGATGTTTCAGTGTCCGTAGTTCCTTCCCAGCTCGGGGTGCTACTTGAGACATTTTCTGTATCATGTGACCTTTCTGCATTGCCTTTTGATTTTCTTAACATGCCGTACCTTGTATGTCCCACGAATTAAGGTTGTCTTGAACAATTTTGATTGGTATTTTGGAATATTAAAGTTCGATGAGTTTGCGTAGGTGGTACTTTGGCTATTTGGTCGCATCGGTTGTTTGAACTTTCTTGCCTTGTTTGCTTCAATGAGCTAGGTAGATGGCTTTTGTAATGAGTAGGATCTTTTGGCACTTCACAAGCTCGAAGCTGATTGAAGTGACGTTTTATCACATACCCATCATCAAGTTCCACGAGGTAGTGAAGTCGCCCCAGCCTTTCCACCACAGTTCCAAATTTCCACAGAATGGATCCTATGTAATTTCTTGATTGTACTCTCTCCCCAATATTGAAATGTTTGTTAAATATTGGTTGTTGGGCCTCATTTTTGTCATCTTCACCAGGCCTTAAGAGATCTAGCTTGGTTCTCAAGTTCCTGCCAAACATTAATTGTGCTGGGGATGCACCAGTACTCAGTGGTGTAGCTCGGTACCGAAATAATAGTGCACATAGTTTTTCATGTAAAGTGCCCTGTTCAAACTGCATGTACCTCAGTTTTGTCTTGAGTGTTTGGCAAAATCTTTCCGCCTGACCATTAGTAGAGGGGTTTCCTGGTGCAATGAATCGTTGTCTTATTCCTTGGCGTTTGCAGAATGCTTGAAACTCAGCTGATTTGAAAATTGTAGCATTGTCACTGACCAATATTTCTGGTAGGCCATGGTGACTGAATATTTCTCTCAGGTGATGAATAGTACTGGCAGTTGTTGGCGCACTTTTTATTGGATATATTTCTGGCCACTTTGATCTGGCATCTACAACAATCAAGAAGTTGTGATTTAGAAAAGGTCCTGCATAATCCATGTGGACTCGCTGCCAATTGCGTTTTGGTATTTCCCAAACATGGGTAGGGGCCTTCTCTGGGTTTTTCTTATTCTCACAACATGCCTTACAACTTGCCACCATACTCTCAATATCTGTATCAATGTTTTTCCAGTAACAGTAGTTTCTTGCCAGACTCTTCATCCGCACTATTCCTACGTGTGTTGAGTGTAATTCTTGGAGGATTTTAGGTTGTAGCTTTTTCGGAATGACAACACGATTTCCTCTAAAAATGATTCCGTCTTGAAGTGATATTTCTGGGTCAGCGACTTCTCCGTTTAGGAGCTTTTCCTTTAAACAAGAGAGTTCTTCATCAAGTGACGTTTCTTTTTCTATGTCTTTAGCCATGATAATATCAGTTGTTATGCAGTGTATTGTCTCTCTTCGAACAGTGTAATCTTCGTCAACCACATTGATATTCTCTTCTTTTATTGGAAAAGGATGTCTTGAGAGGTAATCTGCATTACAGTGGTCGCTTGACTTTTTGTGTACAATCTCATAATCAAATCCTGAAAGAAAATGAGCGTATCTAAGCATCCTGGATGAAGTCAACAGTGGTAGTTTCTTGTCTGGGTGAAATATGGTCATTAGTGGTTTGTTGTCAATGGCAAGAGTAAACTTCCTTCCGTATATGTAATCATACATTTTTTTACACCCCCAATATACAGCAGTTGCTTCTCTGTCCAATTGGCTATAGTTGCGCTCTGCAGCAGTGAGAGATCTGCTGGCAAACACAATAGGCTTCTCTTCATTATTTGGCATTTTATGAGAGAGCACAGCTGATAAGCCAACAGGGCTAGCATCTGTGGCAAGTATCACGGGTAAGTCTGGGTTGTATGGAGTAAGAACTGTGTCACTTGCTATCTCTTCTTTAACACGAGTAAAAGCTTTTTCACGTTCCTCGGACCAATAAAAACGTTTGTCTTTCCTTAGGAGCTGGTGTAAGGGATTTAGCACTGTAGATGCATCTTTGATGAACTTTGAATAGTACTGTACTAGTCCAAGGAATTGACGCACTCCTGTGATATTTGATGGGCGGGGAGCATCCTTGATTGCCCTCACCTTTTCTGGTGATTTCTGGATACCATCTTTGCTGATGTTATGACCCAGATACTGCACCTTTCTCTCAAAAAACTTGCATTTTTCAACATTCACATGTAGATTGTGTTCTTCCAATTTTTCTAAGACCTTTATGAGCCTGGATTTGCACTCTTCAAAAGTGCAGCCTTGTACAACAATATCATCAAAATACGCCACTGTCCCTTCAAGATTTTGTACAACTTGGTCAATAAATTTATGAAATTCATTTGGAGCTGTCTTAATTCCGAAAAACAGTCTTTTGGCTATATATGTACCCTTACGTGTGGTAATTGTCTGGATTTTAGAACTTTCAGAGTTCACTGAAAGATTTAAATACGCCTTGTAAATGTCTAACGTGCAAAAATAGTTTCCATTCCTCATTTTGTTCAGGATGTCCTCTATTCTTGGTATTGGGTAACGACGGTCATGTAGTTGTTGGTTCACAGTTACCTTGTAATCCGCGCAAATACGGACCGATCCATTTGCTTTTGGAATCACAGCAATTGGTGTTCCCCACTCAGATTGGTCCACTTTCTCTATTATGTCTTCCCTTTCGAGTTTTTCTAGTTCATTCTCAACAGCTTCTCGAAGGGCATGAGGTACTGGTCTGGGTATTAAGTACACAGGTCTTGAATTATCCTTTAGTTTTAAAGAGCATGTAAAGTTGGGTGTTTTACCAATACATTGTTCAAAAACGCTTGAGAATCTTTGCTTGATAGATTTGACAACAGTGTTGGTATCAACCTCTGGTTTCTTCATACTAACAAGATTAATATTGTGTAAGTTAATTTTCAATTTTCGAATCCAATCCCTTCCAAGAATAGCGTTTTTAGGTAGATTTACAATGTATAGGTCTTCTCTGCAAGATCTCCCTTCGTAAGATATGCTTAGGGTACAGACCCCGATTGGTTTGAATATTTGTCCAGTATAAGATCGAAAAAGAGCACTTGTTTTGCAAACTGGAACATGTAAGTCTAGTTTCTTGAAGTCATCATTATTTATTATGCTAACGCGGCTTCCAGAATCACACTCAAAACGTTGCTGTTTACCGTTTAGAGATACGTTTATCATCATTCTGTCATCTCCTTCGTCATTCTTCAATACATTTATGATCCGTTGAACGTCGTATTCATATTCAGAATCATCATCAATTCTCTTTACATTTTTCTTTGAATACTGTAATTCCTGTATTCGTTTCTTGATACAAACCTTTTCTATGTGTCCATCTTTATGACAATACCTGCAATTTAGCTCATCTATCAATCGGCAATTTTGTGTTTCATGGTTATTCCTTCCACAGTGCAAACAGACATCTGAAAATCCCAGTCTTTGTAGCCTTTTGTTTTTGTTGTCTTTCTTTTTGCTTGAGTCATTATTGAAATAGTTTATGGTTGATAAATTTTTGTTTTTAGGTCCAATTTTGTTCTTTGTTGTTTTACTGATTTTGTGAATGTCATTTTGATTATTATTAGTATATAAAATCTGGTTGTCAAGTTTTGATGCCTCTATAGCCAAGGCGATTTCTAAGGCGTTTTCAAATGATATTTCACCTAGTTGTAAGAGTTTTTCTCTTATGTCTGAGTCATATAAACCTCTGATGAATTGAGCCCTGAGCATAAGATTTATAACTGATTTTGTACATTTTCCTTCATCACACCCAGATTTGAAATCTGCTGAACAAGCCAGTTGTTTGAGGTCTGTAACATAATTTGTGATTGATTCATTTCCATCTAGTAAACGTGATAAGAATTTGTGCTGTTCTGTAAGTATGTTCTTCTTTGGGCTTAGGTGCTCATTTAGTAATATCAGTAACTCTTGATATGTTTTTGAGTCTGGTTTGTCTGGAGATGTTAGACTACAGATCAGATTGTAGTGCTTAGCACCTAAGCAATTGATTAAAAATAAACCGTTCAATTGTTCTGTCTCTGAATCATTGTCTGTCAATCCTTTTATTTTAAAAAATATTTCTAAACGCTGAGTGTAGCTTTCAAACGTTTCCTTACTTTCATCATAAGCATCAAACATCAAGGCATTGCTCTGTAGTAGTTCCTTGGTACTATGTTTTGATCTAGGCTGTTCTGTCTGTTGAATTGAATGTTGTGTCATTAATGTCATAAAATTGTTCAAAGTAGATATAAGGTCTTGTATTTTAGTCATTTTCATCCTCGTCACCAAATTATTAAATACAAATTAATACAATTTATATGAACACAACTCTTGATACATGTTTATTTCATAATAATAAAAGGTAAACATTTAATTATTTACAATAAGAAATTATTCCAGTCATATGATTAATATTAAAGTAAAAGATAGATTCTTGGAATATATAACACTGTGCATTTCGAATCTCAAACAATCGTCAAACTCTAAATTCAATATCAGCGGTTGAGATTTGCCCCTCCCCGCACGACCAAATGTACCCCTTCACACTCAAACTGTCCATAATGTAATAGAAATGGACTTTATTACGTTCACTTCCGTAACATGATTATTTTATAAGTTTAAAATCAATATTATAATGAATTATAGAGTTATTGACAAAAGTCTGATACCACGGGTCATTCATAACACTGCACCTGCAATTTTTCTCCAAATTCAAACAAAAACCTAGAAAATGTTATAAATCAGTATTAGATCATATCCAATTGATAAATCCTAGTCAAACAAAACTCAATTATACCGTATAACACCCTCAGACACAATAGTATTCGTTAATTCATGTTTTGTTGGCATTTTTATTGAAAAGCCACCTTGGACTTAAGTATTTCCGCCACCTTGGACTTAAGTATTTCCGCCACCGTGGCCTATTTACCACATTGGCCTATATTCCAACATGGCATTTTAGTTTTGGCGACGGTGGCATTTATAATTTTCATTTGGCCACGGTGGCTCAAAAGAGCCTGGATTAGGGCTACGGTGGCATCTAGAGGTTTGATTAGGCCACGGTGGCTCATAAAAGTCTAAATTAAGGCCACGGTGGCATTTATTTTTTTCATATTGCCACGGTGGCTCACCAAGTACAAAATTACGGCCACGCTGGCATTTTCAATAAGTGCGTTACTTTATAACCGCATACCCGTCTACATACTTGTCCTGCATTGTCCAAACTTTTACACGAACTCATTTTGGCCACGCCCCCTGCAGCCGATTTTACTTTGCTGTGCATTTCGAAGTTCGTGTTTGAAGACATATAACTAAATAAATATACGGTAAGATATAATGGTAATGGTATTATTATATAGGGGAAATTAGGAGCATTCGACCGTATTTATTAGAATTGATTATGTGTAATTCGGCTAGTTTCAGTCCCTATTAAATTCTCTATTAGTCATAAGAATTGCTATGGAATTAGCTGTTGGCAATCGTCAAACTCCAAATTCAATATCAGCGGTTGAGATTTGCCCCTCCCCGCACGACCAAATGTATTCCGTCACACTCAAACTGTCCATAATGTAATAGAAATGGACTTTATTACGTTCACTTAACGTAACAAGATTATTTTATAAGTTTAAAATCGATATTATAATGAATTATAGAGTTATTGACAATAGTCTGATACCGCGGTTCATTCATAACACTGCACCTGCAATTTTTCTCCAAATTCAAACAAAAACCTAGAAAATGTTATAAATCAGTATTAGATCATATCCAATTGATAAATCCTAGTCAAACAAAACTCAATTATACCGTATAACACCCTCAGACACTATTGTATTCCTTAATTATTGTTTTGTTGGCATTTTTATTGAAAAGCTACCTTGGACTTAAGTATTTCCGCCACCTTGGCCTTTTAACCACATTGGCCTCTATGCCAACATGGCATTTAAGTTTTGGCCACGGTGGCATTTATAATTTTCATTTGGCAACGGTGGCTCATAAATGCCTAATTTAGTGCCACGGTGGCATTTATTTTTTTCATTAGGCCACGGTGGCTCACAAAGTACAAAATTACGGCCACGCTTGCATTTTCAATTAATGCGTTACTTTATAACCGCATACCCGTCTACATACTTGTCCTGCATAGTCCAAACTTTTACACGAACTCATTTTGGCCATATAACTAAATAAATATACGGTAAAATATAATGGTAATGGTATTATTATATAGGGGAAATTAGGAGCATTCGACCGTATTTATTAGAATTGATTATGTGTAATTCGGCTAGTTTTAGTCCCTATTAAATTCTCTTTTAGTCATAACAATTGCTATGGAATTAGCTGTTGGCTTCCGTCGTTGGCAATCGTCAAACTCCAAATTCAATATCAGCGGTTGAGATCTGCTCCTCGCCGCACGACCAAATGTACCCCGTCACACTCAAACTGTCCATAATGTAATAGAAATGGACTTAATTACGTTCACTTCCGTAACAAGATTATTTTATAAGTTTAAAATCGATATTATAATGAATTATAGAGTTATTGACAATACTTCATATTTAGAGATGTTTTGTCTCTGGATCACAGTACAAACTATAAAAGGTATAAAGTTACCTGAGTAAGTTACTGCCAAAGTGATCCTGTTTTTTCCTTACGGATTACGCGTTTCGAAGACTAAATCTTCATCATCAGATTTTGTACAAGAACATATACTATCACTTCGAAAAGGTCGTCAAATGTTTACATATAAAACACGGACACATATTATATACAAACGTTGACATTACGAATAAACCAGGTAGGCCTACCGACGAAAACTTATATTGTCCGACCGCACAGTTGCAGGTGAAGGTCATGACTGAGATGAGGGAGACGGTCGGGCGGTGGACTTTGTACCTCTCGGTTCCTTATTCATCAGCTGTACTTGGTTTGTTATTAGAGTGTCATACAAAGCATTGGACTGGAAACTGATTTTGTCGTTTAATAATGTGTTAGGTTGAATTTTGGTTGATTTGTAAATTTCAAATTCTTCTAAAGCGTCCATAACATTGCCTAAGGCCTAAGGTACACATCGCTACCTGGTTTATTCGTAATGTCAACGTTTGTATATAATATGTGTCCGTGTTTTATATGTAAACATTTGACGACCTTTTAGAAGTGATAGTATATGTTCTTGTACAAAATCTGATGATGAAGATTTAGTCTTCGAAACGCGTAATCCGTAAGGAAAAAACAGGATCACTTTGGCAGTAACTTACTCAGGTAACTTTATACCTTTTATAGTTATTGACAATAGTCTGATACCGCGGTTCATTCATAACACTGCACCTGCAATTTTTCTCCAAATTCAAACAAAAACCTAGAAAATGTTATAAATCAGTATTAGATCATATTCAACTGATAAATCCTAAGTCAAACCAAACTCAATTATACCGTATAACACCCCCAGACACTATAATATTCCTTAATTATTGTTTTGTTGGCATTTTTATTGAAAAGCTACCTTGGACTTAAGTATTTCCGCCACCTTGGCCTTTTAACCACATTGGCCTCTATGCCAACATGGCATTTTAGTTTTGGCCACGGTGGCATTTATTATTTTCATTTGGCCATATAACTTAATAAATATACGGTAAAATATAAGGGTAATGGTATTATTATATAGGGGAAATTAGGAGCATTCGACCGTATTTATTAGAATTGATTATGTGTAATTCGGCTAGTTTTAGTCCCTATTAAATTCTCTTTTTGTCATAAGAATTGCTATGGAATTAGCTGTTGGCAATCGTCAAACTCCAAATTCAATATCAGCGGTTGAGATTTGCCCCTCCCCGCACGACCAAATGTACCCCTTCACACTCAAACTGTCCATAATGTAATAGAAATGGACTTTATTACGTTCACTTCCATAACATGATTATTTTATAAGTTTAAAATCGATATTATAATGAATTATAGAGTTATTGACAAAAGTCTGATACCACGGGTCATTCATAACACTGCACCTGCAATTTTTCTCCAAATTCAAACAAAAACCTAGAAAATGTTATAAATCAGTATTAGATCATATCCAATTGATAAATCCTAGTCAAACAAAACTCAATTATACCGTATAACACCCTCAGACACAATAGTATTCGTTAGTTCATGTTTTGTTGGCATTTTTATTGAAAAGCCACCTTGGACTTAAGTATTTCCGCCACCTTGGACTTAAGTATTTCCGCCACCGTGGTCTATTTACCACATTGGCCTATTTACCAACATGGCATTTTAGTTTTGGCGACGGTGGCATTTATAATTTTCATTTGGCCACGGTGGCTCAAAAGAGCCTGGATTAGGGCTACGGTGGCATCTAGAGGTTTGATTAGGCCACGGTGGCTCATAAAAGTCTAAATTAAGGCCACGGTGGCATTTATTTTTTTCATATTGCCACGGTGGCTCACCAAGTACAAAATTATGGCCACGCTGGCATTTTCAATAAGTGCGTTACTTTATAACCGCATACCCGTCTACATACTTGTCCTGCATTGTCCAAACTTTTACACGAACTCATTTTGGCCACGCCCCCTGCAGCCGATTTTACTTTGCTGTGCATTTCGAAGTTCGTGTTTGAAGACATATAACTAAATAAATATACGGTAAAATATAATGGTAATGGTATTATTATATAGGGGAAATTAGGAGCATTCGACCGTATTTATTAGAATTGATTATGTGTAATTCGGCTAGTTTCAGTCCCTATTAAATTCTCTATTAGTCATAAGAATTGCTATGGAATTAGCTGTTGGCAATCGTCAAACTCCAAATTCAATATCAGCGGTTGAGATTTGCCCCTCCCCGCACGACCAAATGTATTCCGTCACACTCAAACTGTCCATAATGTAATAGAAATGGACTTTATTACGTTCACTTAACGTAACAAGATTATTTTATAAGTTTAAAATCGATATTATAATGAATTATAGAGTTATTGACAATAGTCTGATACCGCGGTTCATTCATAACACTGCACCTGCAATTTTTCTCCAAATTCAAACAAAAACCTAGAAAATGTTATAAATCAGTATTAGATCATATCCAATTGATAAATCCTAGTCAAACAAAACTCAATTATACCGTATAACACCCTCAGACACTATTGTATTCCTTAATTATTGTTTTGTTGGCATTTTTATTGAAAAGCTACCTTGGACTTAAGTATTTCCGCCACCTTGGCCTTTTAACCACATTGGCCTCTATGCCAACATGGCATTTAAGTTTTGGCCACGGTGGCATTTATAATTTTCATTTGGCCACGGTGGCTCATAAGTGCCTGAATTAGGGCCACGGTGGCATCTAGAGGTTTGTATAGGCCACGGTGGCATTTATTTTTTTCATTTGGCAACGGTGGCTCATAAATGCCTAATTTAGTGCCACGGTGGCATTTATTTTTTTCATTAGGCCACGGTGGCTCACAAAGTACAAAATTACGGCCACGCTTGCATTTTCAATTAATGCGTTACTTTATAACCGCATACCCGTCTACATACTTGTCCTGCATAGTCCAAACTTTTACACGAACTCATTTTGGCAACGCCCCCTGCAGCCGATTTCACTTTGCTGTTCATTTCGAAGTTCGTGTTTGAAGACATATAACTAAATAAATATACGGTAAAATATAATGGTAATGGTATTATTATATAGGGGAAATTAGGAGCATTCGACCGTATTTATTAGAATTGATTATGTGTAATTCGGCTAGTTTTAGTCCATATTAAATTCTCTTTTAGTCATAACAATTGCTATGGAATTAGCTGTTGGCTTCCGTCGTTGGCAATCGTCAAACTCCAAATTCAATATCAGCGGTTGAGATCTGCTCCTCGCCGCACGACCAAATGTACCCCGTCACACTCAAACTGTCCATAATGTAATAGAAATGGACTTAATTACGTTCACTTCCGTAACAAGATTATTTTATAAGTTTAAAATCGATATTATAATGAATTATTGAGTTATTGACAAAAGTCTGATACCGCGGTTCATTCATATCACCGCACCAGCAATTTTTCTCCAAATTCATAAAAAAAACCTAGAAAATGTTATAAATCAGTATTAAATCATATCCAATTGATAAATCCCAGTCAAACAAAACTCAATTATACCGTATAACACCCTCAGACACAATAGTATTCCTTAATTAATGTTTTGTTGGTTTTTTTATTGAAAAGCCACCTTGGACTTAAGTATTTCTGCCACCGTGGCCTATTAACCACATTGGCCTATATGCCAAAATGGCATTTTATTTTTGGCCACGGTGGCTCATAAGAGCCTGAATTAGGGCCACGATGGCTTCTAGAGGTTTGATTAGGCCACGGTGGCTCATAAAAGTCTAAATTAAGGCCACGGTGGCATTTATTTTTTTCATTTGGCCACATTTGTCGTTTTTGGGTAACGACTGTCATGTAGTTGTTGGTTCACAGTTACCTTGTAATCCGCGCAAATACGGACCGATCCATTTGCTTTTGGAATCACAACAATTGGTGTTCCCCACTCAGATTGGTCCACTTTCTCTATTATGTCTTCCCTTTCGAGTTTTTCTAGTTCATTCTCAACAGCTTCTCGAAGGGCATGAGGTACTGGTCTGGGTATTAAGTACACAGGTCTTGAATTATCCTTTAGTTTTAAAGAGCATGTAAAGTTGGGTGTTTTACCAATACATTGTTCAAAAACGCTTGAGAATCTTTGCTTGATAGATTTGACAACAGTGTTGGTATCAACCTCTGGTTTCTTCATACTAACAAGATTAATATTGTGTAAGTTAATTTTCAATTTTCGAATCCAATCCCTTCCAAGAATAGCGTTTTTAGGTAGATTTACAATGTATAGGTCTTCTCTGCAAGATCTCCCTTCGTAAGATATGCTTAGGGTACAGACCCCGATTGGTTTGAATATTTGTCCAGTATAAGATCGAAAAAGAGCACTTGTTTTGCAAACTGGAACATGTAAGTCTAGTTTCTTGAAGTCATCATTATTTATTATGCTAACGCGGCTTCCAGAATCACACTCAAAACGTTGCTGTTTACCGTTTAGAGATACGTTTATCATCATTCTGTCATCTCCTTCGTCATTCTTCAATACATTTATGATCCGTTGAACGTCGTATTCATATTCAGAATCATCATCAATTCTCTTTACATTTTTCTTTGAATACTGTAATTCCTGTATTCGTTTCTTGATACAAACCTTTTCTATGTGTCCATCTTTATGACAATACCTGCAATTTAGCTCATCTATCAATCGGCAATTTTGTGTTTCATGGTTATTCCTTCCACAGTGCAAACAGACATCTGAAAATCCCAGTCTTTGTAGCCTTTTGTTTTTGTTGTCTTTCTTTTTGCTTGAGTCATTATTGAAATAGTTTATGGTTGATAAATTTTTGTTTTTAGGTCCAATTTTGTTCTTTGTTGTTTTACTGATTTTGTGAATGTCATTTTGATTATTATTAGTATATAAAATCTGGTTGTCAAGTTTTGATGCCTCTATAGCCAAGGCGATTTCTAAGGCGTTTTCAAATGATATTTCACCTAGTTGTAAGAGTTTTTCTCTTATGTCTGAGTCATATAAACCTCTGATGAATTGAGCCCTGAGCATAAGATTTATAACTGATTTTGTACATTTTCCTTCATCACACCCAGATTTGAAATCTGCTGAACAAGCTAGTTGTTTGAGGTCTGTAACATAATTTGTGATTGATTCATTTCCATCTAGTAAACGTGATAAGAATTTGTGCTGTTCTGTAAGTATGTTCTTCTTTGGGCTTAGGTGCTCATTTAGTAATATCAGTAACTCTTGATATGTTTTTGAGTCTGGTTTGTCTGGAGATGTTAGACTACAGATCAGATTGTAGTGCTTAGCACCTAAGCAATTGATTAAAAATAAACCGTTCAATTGTTCTGTCTCTGAATCATTGTCTGTCAATCCTTTTATTTTAAAAAATATTTCTAAACGCTGAGTGTAGCTTTCAAACGTTTCCTTACTTTCATCATAAGCATCAAACATCAAGGCATTGCTCTGTAGTAGTTCCTTGGTACTATGTTTTGATCTAGGCTGTTCTGTCTGTTGAATTGAATGTTGTGTCATTAATGTCATAAAATTGTTCAAAGTAGATATAAGGTCTTGTATTTTAGTCATTTTCATCCTCGTCACCAAATTATTAAATACAAATTAATACAATTTATATGAACACAACTCTTGATACATGTTTATTTCATAATAATAAAAGGTAAACATTTAATTATTTACAATAAGAAATTATTCCAGTCATATGATTAATATTAAAGTAAAAGATAGATTCTTGGAATATATAACACTGTGCATTTCGAATCTCAAACAATCGTCAAACTCTAAATTCAATATCAGCGGTTGAGATTTGCCCCTCCCCGCACGACCAAATGTACCCCTTCACACTCAAACTGTCCATAATGTAATAGAAATGGACTTTATTACGTTCACTTCCGTAACATGATTATTTTATAAGTTTAAAATCGATATTATAATGAATTATAGAGTTATTGACAAAAGTCTGATACCACGGGTCATTCATAACACTGCACCTGCAATTTTTCTCCAAATTCAAACAAAAACCTAGAAAATGTTATAAATCAGTATTAGATCATATCCAATTGATAAATCCTAGTCAAACAAAACTCAATTATACCGTATAACACCCTCAGACACAATAGTATTCGTTAATTCATGTTTTGTTGGCATTTTTATTGAAAAGCCACCTTGGACTTACAGTGCTGGCCAAATTATTAGACTAATGCATTTTTTTCGTGTTTTTTTTTATATTTTTCGTACATAAAAATTGCATAAAAAATTATTGTATTGCCTATTTAAGTATAAAATGTCTTTTGTATGTTACTTAAGTATAGTATAAGCTGAAAACTTCATTATTTAATTTTGCAGTTGGCACCCCTGCCTTTGGTGTAAAAACAGCAAAAATAAAGAAATAATTCAGGGCTACCACCTGTGAAAATAAAAAAACAGAATTTTTAGCTTATAATATTTAAAAATAACACACAAATAAGAATATGTACTTTAACCAGTAATAAAATAGTTTTTTGGCTGAAAAAAAAACCAAATAACTATAAAAATGAGTTTAGTCTAATAATTTGGCCAGCACAAGTATTTCCGCCACCTTGGACTTAAGTATTTCCGCCACCGTGGCCTATTTACCACATTGGCCTATATTCCAACATGGCATTTTAGTTTTGGCGACGGTGGCATTTATAATTTTCATTTGGCCACGGTGGCTCAAAAGAGCCTGGATTAGGGCTACGGTGGCATCTAGAGGTTTGATTAGGCCACGGTGGCTCATAAAAGTCTAAATTAAGGCCACGGTGGCATTTATTTTTTTCATATTGCCACGGTGGCTCACCAAGTACAAAATTACGGCCACGCTGGCATTTTCAATAAGTGCGTTACTTTATAACCGCATACCCGTCTACATACTTGTCCTGCATTGTCCAAACTTTTACACGAACTCATTTTGGCCACGCCCCCTGCAGCCGATTTTACTTTGCTGTGCATTTCGAAGTTCGTGTTTGAAGACATATAACTAAATAAATATACGGTAAAATATAATGGTAATGGTATTATTATATAGGGGAAATTAGGAGCATTCGACCGTATTTATTAGAATTGATTATGTGTAATTCGGCTAGTTTTAGTCCCTATTAAATTCTCTTTAAGTCATAAGAATTGCTATGGAATTAGCTGTTGGCAATCGTCAAACTCCAAATTCAATATCAGCGTTTGAGATCTGCCCCTCCCCGCACGACCAAATGTACCCCGTCACACTCAAACTGTCCATAATGTAATAGAAATAGACTTCATTACGTTCACTTCCGTAACAAGATTATTTTATAAGTTTAAAATCGATATTATAATGAATTATAGAGTTATTGACAATAGTCTGATACCGCGGTTCATTCATAGAACCGCACCTGCAATTTTTCTCCAAATTCATAAAAAAACTAGAAAATGTTATAAATCAGTATTAAATCATATCCAATTGATAAATCCCTATCAAACAAAACTCAATTATACCGTATAACACCCTCAGACACAATAGTATTCGTTAATTAATGTTTTGTTGGCATTTTTATTGAAAAGCCACCTTGGACTTAAGTATTTCCGCCACCGTGGCCTATTAACCACATTGGCCTATATGCCAAAATGGTTTTTTAGTTTTGGCCACGGTGGCTTATAAGAGCCTGAATTAGGGCCACGGTGGAATCTAGAGTTTTGATAAGGCCACGGTGGCTCACAAAAGTCTAAATTAAGGCCACGGTGGCATTTATTTTTTTCATTTGGCCACGGTGGCTCATAAAAGCCTAAATTAGTGCCACGGTGGCTCACAAAGTACAAAATTATGGCCAAGCTGGCATTTTCAATAAATGCGTTACTTTATAACCGCATACCCGTCTACATACTTGTCATGCATTGTCCAAACTTTTACACGAACTCATTTTGGCCACGCCCCCTGCAGCCGATTTCACTTTGCTGTGCATTTCGAATCTCGTGTTTGAAGACATATAACTAAATAAATATACGGTAAAATATAATGGTAATGGTATTATTATATAGGGGAAATTAGGAGCATTCGACCGTATTTATTAGAATTGATTATGTTTAATTCGGCTAGTTTTAGTCCCTATTACATTCTCTATTAGTTATAAGAATTGCTATGGAATTAGCTGTTGGCAATCGTCAAACTCCAAATTCAATATCAGCGGTTGAGATCTGCCCCTCCCCGCACGACCAAATATACCCCGTCAAACTCAAACTGTCCATAATGTAATAGAAATGGACTTTATTACGTTCACTTAACGTAACAAGATGCTTTTATAAGTTTAAAATCGATATTATAATGAATGATAGAGTTATTGACAATAGTCTGATACAGCGGGTCACTCATAACACCGCACCTGCAATTTTTCTCCAAATCCAAACAAAAACCTAGAAAATGTTATAAATCAGTATTAGATCATATTCAACTGATAAATCCTAAGTCAAACCAAACTCAATTATACCGTATAACACCCTCTAAAACAATAGTATTCCTTAATTAATGTTTTGTTGGCATTTTTATTGAGAAGCTACCTTGGACTTAAGTATTTCCACCACCATGGCCTATTAACCACATTGGCCTCAATGCCCACATCGCATTTTAGTTTTGGCCACGGTGGCATTTATAATTTTCATTTGGCCACGGTGGCTCCTAAGAGCCTGAATTTGGGCCACGGTGGCTTTTATGTTTTTCATTTGGCCACGGTGGCATTTAATTTTTTCATTTAGCCACGGTGGCTCATAAAAGCCTAAATTAATGCCACGGTGGCATTTATGTTTTTCATTTGGCCACGGTGGCTCATAAGAGCCTGAATTAGGGCCACAGTGGCTTCTAGAGGTTTGATTAGGCCACGGTGGCTCATAAAAGTCTAAATTAAGGCCACGGTGGCATTTATTTTTTTCATTTGGCCACGGTGGCTCATAAAAGCCTAAATTAGTGCCACGGTGGCTCACAAAGTACAAAATTACGGCAACGCTGGCATTTTCAATAAGTGCGTTACTTTATAACCGCATACCCGTCTACATACTTGTCCTGCATTGTCCAAACTTTTACACGAACTCTTTTTGGCCACGCCCCTTGCAGCCGATTTCACTTTGCTGTGCATTTCGAAGTTCGTGTTTGAAGACATATAACTAAATAAATATACGGTAAAATATAATGGTAATGGTATTATTATATAGGGGAAATTAGGAGCATTCGACCGTATTTATTAGAATTGATTATGTGTAATTCGGCTAGTTTTAATCCCTAATAAATTCTCTATTAGTCATAATAATTGCTATGGAATTAGCTGTTGGCTTCCGTCGTTGGCAATCGTCAAACTCCAAATTCAATATCAGCGGTTGAGATCTGCCCCTCCCCGCACGACCAAATGTACCCCGTCACACTCAAACTGTCCATAATGTAATAGAAATGGACTTTATTACGTTCACTTCCGTAACATGATTGTTTTATAAGTTTAAAATCGATATTATAATGAATTATAGAGTTATTGACAAAAGTCTGATACCGCGGGTCATTCATAACACCGCACCTGCAATTTTTCTCCAAATTCAAACAAAAACCTAGAAAATGTTATAAATCAGTATTAGATCATATCCAATTGATAAATCCTAGTCAAACAAAACTCAATTATACCGTATAACACCCTCAGACACAATAGTATTCGTTAATTAATGTTTTGTTGGCATTTTTATTGAAAAGCCACCTTGGACTTAAGTATTTCCGCCACCGTGGCCTATTAACCACATTGGCCTATATGCCAACATGGCATTTAGTTTTGGCCACGGTGGCATTTATAATTTTCATTTGGCCACGGTGGCTCATAAGAGCCTGAATTAGGGCCACCGTGGCATCTAGAGGTTTGATTAGGCCACGGTGCTCAAACTGTCCGTAATGTAATAGAAATGGAATTTTTTACGTTCACTTAACGTAAAAAGATGCTTTTATAAGTTTAAAATCGATATTATCATGAATTATAGAGTTATTGACAAAAGTCTGATACCGCGGGTCATTCATAACATCGCACCTGCAATTTTTCTCCAAATTCAAACAAAAACCTAGAAAATGTTATAAATCAGTATTAGATCATATCCAATTGATAAATCCTAGTCAAACAAAAATTCAATTATACCGTATAACACCCTCAGACACAATAGTATTCCTTAATTCATGTTTTGTTGGCATTTTTATTGAAAAGCCATATTGGACTTAAGTATTTCCGCCACCGTGGCCTATTAACCACATTGGCCTATATGCCAAAATGGTTTTTTAGTTTTGGCCACGGTGGCTTATAAGAGCCTGAATTAGGGCCACGGTGGAATCTAGAAATTTGATTAGGCCACGGTGGCTCATAAAAGTCTAAATTAAGGCCACGGTGGCATTTTTTTCATTTGGCCATGGTGGTTCATAAGAGCCTGATTAGGGCCACGGTGGCATCTACAGGTTTGATTAGGCCACGGTGGCTCATAAAAGTCTAAATTAAAGCCACGGTGGCATTTATTTTTTTCATTTGGCCACGGTGGCTCATTAAAGCCTAAATTAGTGCCACGGTGGCATTTATGTTTTTCATTTGGCCACGGTGGCTCATAAGAGCCTGTATTAGGGCCACGGTGACATCTAGAGGTTTGATTAGGCCACGGTGGCTCATAAAAGTCTAAATTAAGGCCACAGTGGCATTTATTTTTTTCATTTGGCAACGGTGGCTCATAAATGCCGAAATTAGTGCCCCGGTAGCATTTATGTTTTTCATTAGGCCACGGTGGCTCACAAAGTACAAAATTACGGCCACGCTGGCATTTTCAATTAATGCGTTACTTAATAACCGCATACCCGTCTACATACTTGTCCTGCATTGTCCAAACTTTTACAAGAACTCATTTTGGCCACGCCCCCTGCAGCCGATTTCACTTTGCTGTGCATTTCGAGGTTCGTGTTTGAAGACATATAACTAAATAAATATACGGTAAAATATAATGGTAATGGTATTATTATATAGGGGAAATTAGGAGCATTCAACCGTATTTATTAGAATTGATTATGTGTAATTCGGCTAGTTTTAGTCCATATTAAATTCTCTTTTAGTCATAAGAATTGCTATGGAATTAGCTGTTGGCAATCGTCAAACTCCAAATTCAATATCAGCGGTTGAGATCTGCCCCTCCCCGCACGACCAAATGTACCCCGTCACACTCAAACTGTCCATAATGTAATAGAAATGTACTTTATTACGTTCACTTCCGTAACATGATTATTTTATAAGTTTAAAATTGATATTATAATGAATTATAGAGTTATTGACAAAAGTCTGATACCGCAGGTCATTCATAACACCGCACCTGCAATTTTTCTCCAAATTCAAACAAAAACCTAGAAAATGTTATAAATCAGTATTAGATCATATCCAATTGATAAATCCTAGTCAAACAAAACTCAATTATACCGTATAACACCCTCAGAC
Organism: Macrosteles quadrilineatus; assembly: GCF_028750875.1. Taxonomy (NCBI): domain Eukaryota; kingdom Metazoa; phylum Arthropoda; class Insecta; order Hemiptera; family Cicadellidae; genus Macrosteles; species Macrosteles quadrilineatus. The sequence continues at coordinate 5,090,410 of NW_026542605.1, forward strand.
ACAATAGTATTCGTTAATTCATGTTTTGTTGGCATTTTTATTGAAAAGCCACCTTGGACTTAAGTATTTCCGCCACCGTGGCCTATTAACCACATTGGCCTATATGCCAACATGGCATTTAGTTTTGGCCCTGGTGGCATTTATAATTTTCATTTGGCCACGGTGGCTCATAAGAGCCTGAATTAGGGCCACGGTGGCATCTAGAGGTTTGATTAGGCCACGGTTCTCAAACTGTCCGTAATGTAATAGAAATGGACTTTTTTACGTTCACTTAACGTAAAAAGATGCTTTTATAAGTTTAAAATCGATATTATCATGAATTATAGAGTTATTGACAAAAGTCTGACACCGCGGGTCATTCATAACATCGCACCTGCAATTTTTCTCCAAATTCAAACAAAAACCTAGAAAATGTTATAAATCAGTATTAGATCATATCCAATTGATAAATCCTAGTCAAACAAAAATTCAATTATACCGTATAACACCCTCAGACACAATAGTATTCCTTAATTCATGTTTTGTTGGCATTTTTATTGAAAAGCCATATTGGAATTAAGTATTTCCGCCACCGTGGCCTATTAACCACATTGGCCTATATGCCAAAATGGTTTTTTAGTTTTGGCCACGGTGGTTCATAAGAGCCTGATTAGGGCCACGGTGGCATCTAGAGGTTTGTATAGGCCACGGTGGCTCATAAAAGTCTAAATTTAAGCCACGGTGGCATTTATTTTTTTCATTTGGCCACGGTGGCTCATTAAAGCCTAAATTAGTGCCACGGTGGCATTTATGTTTTTCATTTGGCCACGGTGGCTCATAAGAGCCTGAATTAGGGCGAGGTGGCATCTAGAGGTATGATTAGGCCACGGTGGCTCATAAAAGTCTAAATTAAGGCCACGGTGGCATTTATTTTTTTCATTTGGCACCGGTAGCTCATGAATGCCTAAATTAGTGCCACGGTGGCATTTATGTTTTTCATTAGTCCACGGTGGCTCACAAAGTACAAAATTACGGCAACGCTGGCATTTTCAATAAGTGCGTTACTTTATAACCGCATACCCGTCTATATACTTGTCCTGCATTGTCCAAACTTTTACACGAACTCATTTTGGCCACGCCCCCTGAAGCCGATTTCACTTTGCTGTGCATTTCGAAGTTCGTGTTTGAAGACATATAACTAAATAAATATATGGTAAAATATAATGGTAATGGTATTATTATATAGGGGAAATTAGGAGCATTCGACCGTATTTATTAGAATTGATTATGTGTAATTAGGCTAGTTTTAATCCCTATTACAATCTCTATTAGTCATAAGAATTGCTATGGAATTAGCTGTTGGCTTCCGTCGTTGGCAATCGTCAAACTCCAAATTCAATATCAGCGGTTGAGATCTGCCCCTCCCCGCACGACCAAATGTACCCGTTACACTCAAACTGTCCATAATGTAATAGAAATGGACTTTATTACCTTAACTTCCGTAACAAGATTATTTTATAAGTTTAAAATCGATATTATAATGAATTATAGAGTTATTGACAAAAGTCTGATACCGCGGTTCATTCATAAAACCGCACCTGCAATTTTTCTCCAAATTCATACAAAAACCTAGAAAATGTTATAAATCAGTATTAAATCATATCCAATTAATAAATCCCAGTCAAACAAAACTCAATTATACCGTATAACACCCTCAGACACAATAGTATTGCTTAATTAATATTTTGTTGGCATTTTTATTGAAAAGCCACCTTGGACTTAAGTATTTCTGCCACCGTGGCCTATTAACCACATTGGCCTATATGCCAAAATGGCATTTTATTTTTGGCCACGGTGGCTCATAAGAGCCTGAATTAGGGCCACAGTGGCTTCTAGAGGTTTGATTAGGCCACGGTGGCTAATAAAAGTCTAAATTAAGGCCACGGTGGCATTTATTTTTTTCATTTGGCCACGGTGTCTCATAAAAGCAAAAATTAGTGCCACGGTGGCTCACAAAGTACAAAATTACGGCCACGCTGGCATTTTCAATAAATGCGTTACTTTATAACCGCATACCCGTCTACATACTTGTCCTGCATTGTCCAAACTTCTAAACGAACTCATTTTGGCCACGCCCCCTGCAGCCGATTTCACTTTGATGTGCATTTCGAAGTTCGTGTTTGAAGACATATAACTAAATAAATATACGGTAAAATATAATGGTAATGGTATTATTATATAGGGAAAATTAGGAGCATTCAACCGTGTTTATTAGAATTGATTATGTGTAATTCGGCTAGTTTTAGTCCCTATTAAATTCTCTATTAGTCATAAGAATTGCTATGGAATTATCTGTTGGCAATCGTCAAACTCCAAATTCAATATCAGCGGTTGAGATCTGCCCCTCCCCGCACGACCAAACGTACCCCGTCACACTCAAACTGTCCATAATGTAATAGAAATGGACTTTATTACGTTCACTTAACGTAACAAGATTATTTTATAAGTTTAAAATCGATATTATAATGAATTATAGAGTTATTGACAAAAGTCTGATACCGCGGGTCATTCATAACACCGCACCTGCAATTTTTCTCCAAATTCAAACAAAAACCTAGAAAATGTTATAAATCAGTATTAGATCATATCCAATTAATAAATCCTAGTCAAACAAAACTCAATTATACCGTATAACACCCTCAGACACAATAGTATTCGTTAATTAATGAATTAGCTGTTGGCTTCCGTCGTTGGCAATCGTCAAACTCCAAATTCAATATCAGCGGTTGAGATCTGCCCCTCCCCGCACGACCAAATATACCCTGTCACACTCAAACTGTCATAATGTAATAGAAATGGACTTTATTACGTTCACTTAACGTAACAAGATGCTTTTATAAGTTTAAAATCGATATTATAATGAATGATAGAGTTATTGACAATAGTCTGATACAGCGGGTCACTCATAACACCGCACCTGCAATTTTTCTCCAAATCCAAACAAAAACCTAGAAAATGTTATAAATCAGTATTAGATCATATTCAACTGATAAATCATAACCAAACTCAATTATACCGTATAACACCCTCAGACACAATAGTATTCCTTAATTAATGTTTTGTTGGCATTTTTATTGAGAAGCTACCTTGGACTTAAGTATTTCCACCACCATGGCCTATTAACCACATTGGCCTCTATGCCCACAAGGCATTTTAGTTTTGGCCACAATGGCATTTATAATTTTCATTTGGCTCCTAAGAGCCTGAATTAGGGCCACGGTGGCATCTAGAGGTTTGTATAGGCCACGGTGGCTCATAAAAGTCTAAATTAAAGCCACGGTGGCATTTATTTTTTTCATTTGGCCACGGTGGCATTTATTTTTTTCATTTGGCCACGGTGGCATTTATTTTTTTCATTTGGCCACGGTGGCTCATAAAAGCCTAAATTAGTGCCACGGTGGCATTTATGTTTTTCATTTGGCCACGGTGGCTCATAAGAGCCTGAGTTAGGGCTACGGTGGCATCTAGAGGTTTGATTAGGCCACGGTGGCACATAAAAGACTAAATTAAGGCCACGGTGGCATTTATTTTTTTCATTTTGCCACGGTGGCTCATAAAAGCCTAAATTAGTGCCACGGTGGCATTTATGTTTTTCATTGGTCCACGGTGGCTCACAAAGTACAAAATTACGGCAACGCTGGCATTTTCAATAAGTGCGTTACTTTATAACCACATACCCGTCTACATACTTGTCCTGCATTGTCCAAACTTTTACACGAACTCATTTTGACCACGCCCCTTGCAGCCGATTTAACTTTGCTGTGCATTTCGAAGTTCGTGTTTGAAGACATATAACTATATAAATATACGGTAAAATATAATGGTAATGGTATTATTATATAGGGGAAATTAGGAGCATTCGATCGTATTTATTAGAATTGATTATGTGTAATTCGGCTAGTTTTAATCCCTATTAAATTCTCTATTAGTCATAAGAATTGCTATGGAATTAGCTGTTGGCTTCCGTCGTTGGCAATCGTCAAACTCCAAATTCAATATCAGCGGTTGAGATCTGCCCCTCCCCGCACGACCAAATGTACCCCGTCACACTCAAACTGTCCATAATGTAATAGAAATGGACTTTATTACGTTCACTTCCGTAACATGATTATTTTATAAGTTTAAAATCGATATTATAATGAATTATAGAGTTATTGACAAAAGTCTGATACCGCGGGTCATTCATAACACCGCACCTGCAATTTTTCTCTAAATTCAAACAAAAACCTAGAAAATGTTATAAATCAGTATTAGATCATATCCAATTAATAAATCCTAGTCAAACAAAACTCAATTGTACCGTATAACACCCTCAGACACAATAGTATTCGTTAATTAATGAATTAGCTGTTGGCTTCCGTCGTTGGCAATCGTCAAACTCCAAATTCAATATCAGCGGTTGATATCTGCCCCTCCCCGCACGACCAAATATACCCTGTCACACTCAAACTGTCATAATGTAATAGAAATGGACTTTATTACGTTCACTTAACGTAACAAGATGCTTTTATAAGTTTAAAATCGATATTATAATGAATGATAGAGTTATTGACAATAGTCTGATACAGCGGGTCACTCATAACACCGCACCTGCAATTTTTCTCCAAATCCAAACAAAAACCTAGAAAATGTTATAAATCAGTATTAGATCATATTCAACTGATAAATCCTAAGTCAAACCAAACTCAATTATACCGTATAACACCCTCAGACACAATAGTATTCCTTAATTAATGTTTTGTTGGCATTTTTATTGAGAAGCTACCTTGGACTTAAGTATTTCCACCACCATGGCCTATTAACCACATTGGCCTCTATGCCCACATGGCATTTTAGTTGACGTGGACAGTGATCGGATCTCTAAGTATCCAAGTCGTGAAACCGAAGTTTCACGACAAGGCACCCAGGACCCAACCAAATAACCACGCTCTGCTACCATCTGAGCCGACCCCTCGCACCGCCCCCAGACGAACAACCATTGGAAGCATGCCCCCCATAGTGACAGTGCGAGTGGCCGCCCCACATCCCTAACAAAAGTGAAAGGCCGTGGGTGAATATTAAAAACAAACAAACAGTTGTCAACAAAGCCTATAATTAATCTCAAAATTCAACAATAACAACAAAGCAGCCATCCAAAGAATTATTTTATCAAAAATTTTAATGAAAAGGAATTTAGCCTACCCTTCTGAACTTACAAGAACTGGTACCAGTAACAAAATTAGGCCTAACAAATAAATAATTAAAAGTGGTAACTGTAAAAGGAAGGTAACAGTGGACTAAAACTTTAAATAAATAAATAACTTTCAAATAAATAAATAACAATTAGCTTAAAAATAAATAACAAATAATAAATTATTTGGGGGCCCCTTTAGAGATTTAAGTCTTTAAAAAAGCTGATATTTTCAAAAATAACTTGCGTTAGGTGGCACTTTTCACATCACACTAGTGGCGGTGTTCCATCTGGATGTCGGAAAACATCACCTCCGGATGTTTGTATGGAGGGCGGCATAATGGTCCCCGGAGAAGCTGGGCCGTATGCAGCCCAAGGAGGCAGAAGATGGCGTGTCCCTCCGGGTGACCCTCTCCGAGGACAGCGGCTGATGAAACCTCACATCCGGGACCTCATCTGACGACTGGCAATCCGTTTAATTACATGTTACAAGAAATTGGTTAGTATGAAGCACAGTAAAAACGTGACTAGATGTTAACTGATATAAAAATAACATTACAAACACAAAACTTGACATGAAACTATGACAGTCGCTGTTCTTCTGGCGAAAATGTGCTCGACAGCGGAAAAATGCCCCGGGGTCTGCAGGACTGCTGCCAGACCCAAACTGAACGAGTTCCGGCGCAAGGCCAGCACTCGCACTATACAAAAAACACTGAGGCGTGACACTGGTGGGACGCTTGGTGGGCATGTCACGGCTCAACCATCATAAGTTAAAGATTGTTTAATACTCTCTTGTGCAGAGACAAGTTCAGATTTCATCGCATCAATCACTGTCTTATTTTGACTAAGTACACTCTCTAGCATATTAACACGGTTCACAAGCTCATCTATCTCTTCACGTCTAACGTAGAACCTGTCCAAGAATCGTCTATTTACAGAGTCATGCTCCTCTTCAGGGTCTGCCACAAATCGTAAGCGTTTGTTTCCTACATCATAATGTTCTAAATGTTCACGATACCTGCTCAATGTATGCGGGAACAAAGGGTTACCAAACTTATCCTTCACGTTACGAAACATAACTGATCTATCGCCAGAGAGGAGGCTTGTTTTATATCCAACTATTATGTTTATTATCAAAACCTAACCATTTTACATAGCTTTTACCTGCGCGTCGTTTCAACACCTTTTCCACCAAATACACATCTGGATATTTTGTTTTTTGTAATTCCTGAGCATAAAACCCTCCTTTTATTTCGTTTCCGTCAATATCACGAAGGTAATAAACATATGGTATAGTTTTGCGTATTTTCACTACTGTAAACAGTTCTGTACTCCAAGAAGGCGTGTATCCTTTTGCAAATATAGTCTTGTACTTGGAAACTCTAACAACATCGTTTATTTTAAATTTAGCAGTGGCGCCATCATTTTCTGTAGCATTAACCTTTTTTAACAAACGTTTTTCATCTATTTTCTTTACGTCAATCGGTTTCATACCAGTTGTGCGGTGAACTCGAGAATTGTATTTTAATAACAGTTTTGGTAAAATATTTACCCACTTGTACGTTCCTTGTACACCAAACTCTTTCCACATCCAATTTTTCAACGTCTTATTAAAACGTTCTGCTGCAAAAGCTTTTAATGGCGTGAACGTACTATAGTGATTTATATTTTTATTTTTCATTAACTTTTGGAATTCTTCGTTGTAAAACTCTTTACCATTGTCAGTATGAAGATTCTTGGGTATTTGATGGCTTTGATTAAATATCTTTTTCATAGCATTAGTAACATCTTTTCCTGATTTACTTTGTACACCCACTGCCCATGCGTACTTTGTAAGCACATCAATGACTGTTAAAATATATTTTTTACCATTGTTAACTCTTGCAAATGGTATCATAATAACAAGATCAGCCTGCCATAAATCATTTATACCTTTAGTGTACACCTTCCGACGCTTAAAGTTTTTTCTCACCTGTTTATGCAGCTCACTGATGATGCCACGTTTACTGTCGACAGTGATGCTTCCCTTCATAGTACTTACCTTACACTGACATTGTGTAAAGAGGAAAAGATTAAAAAGAGCAGTTTACAATAAAGAATATGTTTATTAACATATCGAGTTACACACAAAGGCGAGTTACACATAGCAAAGGTTATGAAGTTCATTTTCACTCATTTTCGGAAATTCGAAGCGTTCACATTCGTCATGTCCATAATCGTTGCGTCCATCTTCAAATTCTTTGTTGACTTTCTTTTCATCACATCTTTTGGCTTTCTTTCGTTCCTCTTCCTGTGACTGTGTCTTGAATCGAATAAATCTGCAAAACGGTGAGTGTTGTTCATGTTCAAATGCAGGCACGTCAGTTTCTTCCCAACTCATCAATACCACTCCACAATAAATACATTTAGTGTTGTCGTTTGTGCTACACATTCGAATAAATCCATTTTCAGACAGATCTTTTGCACTTGGCAATGTTTGCTTCCAGTTGACATAAGTTTTCTCTCTGATTTCTGGGTTGTTTAAGTCTATTTTTTCCAAGTTTGATTCACACCATTCAGCGATTCCTTGAACAGCTCTTTGGGTACAGTAGAATCCAGGGGCGTAGATGTTGTGAAACAAGCAGGATTTACCTGAAAGTTGAACTCTTGCATTCTCGTTGTTCTGACCATCTCCAAGCTCGAGCAGTGGATCACGTGGTAGAGATGGACATCCCAGTAGTTCAAGACTAACTACTGCACGATCATAATTAAAGATTTCCTCCAACACTTTAGCTTTTTCAGTTGTTGTCGCAAACAAAACGTGAACGTCACGACAAATTTGTATTAGAACAGATGTAAGGTTTTTATAGGCTGTAGATCCATGCATATAGTAGAGACCATGAAAATGCGTACTCATCCATTTGTTGTGATAGTCAAAAGTAAAGTTGTTTGCACTACATTGCATTTGAAGCTGATCCTGTGGAGGTTCAAATATCCAATGTTGAACACATTTTGATTCAATATCAATCACTGACAATTCCTTGATTATAACTTGTCGATCCTTACTGAGAAAAGCGGTAAAATCGATTACTCCTTTTCTTATCATGGTTGCAGAACAAACAAACACACAATACACGTCTTTACACAATACTATTCTGCGTTGAACTAACGATTTCCATTTCAAATTTCCAGATTTATACATGCACGTACCTGTGGTAAAAACCGGTTAGTCGATTTTCCTGACCAGACTTGTCGAAGGATCATAAATAAAAGATTTGTCATAGATTATCAGACAATATGCAGCCGTGTTTTCAGGGATGTCTTCTTTTGTTTCAAATTCCAACCGGATGTCTACCGATGCTGTTTTTATGGATTCATTTTGTTTAGAACAGTCAATCACTATAATTGGAGCATAGTTTTTGAACTGAGATTTTGTCATCAACGGTTGTGCGATGCTGTTGTAGTAGGACTCTTGGAATCTTGCATACATATCATAAAGCACAGCATAGTGATTACTTTTTATATCCAGCTTCAAATCGTCATATGGATAACTTGTTGAGTTCAAGTGAAGCTTTAAGTTTGTCAACGAGCAGTGATCAAAATGAGCAGCATTTGTTTTTAAATTATTTTTTCGATCTGTTTGAAAAGCTATAATTACATAACGCGGGCGTTCAATCTGTGATGCTGTTTTCACAGTCCAAGAATGTTGTCTTGTCTTGAGTAACACTGGGTATTCGTACAGCTCCCACGATCGATATTCAACAGGTACACTTGCTCCTCGTTTCATATGTTTTAACAATGTGATTTGCTGCGTACTATCAAGTGTTACATAAGGTATTCTCCAGCTTAATCGTTCTAGCTTGACAGTGATCTCTTCAGGAGTCACATCTGTAGCACCAGATGATGTCCATTTTACAGCATTTTTATCACTTGCAGAACGAATGAGCACAAGCTCATGTCGTGCGTTAACGATGATTTTCTTGTAGTCTTCAGTAAAACCAAATAAACTGTTCAAAGGGATACAAAAATTAAAGTTCCCCTTTGAATCAATTGCGTCATCTTCCAAGACTCCTCCTATTGAACTAGCTGTAGAAACCCAACCTGCATTAGTTAAGGCCTTCAAGTCGTTTTCATTAAAAGAAGCGTATCCTTTAAGTGTTGTACTAATTCCAGGATTCCTCACCCGATCGATTACACTGCCATTGATTGCATATCTAATTTCATCAAACAAGTAGTTGAACGCATTGTTGATTAATTTTGTACTTGTCGGCGGAGCAGTTCCGTCCATCTTCAGTAGTTTTCCTTCAACGTACAAATAGCTCATTGACGGAATTACACAAAGATCTTGTTGTTGAATAGGTAAGCGTATTTCATCATTATTATTTAGAGTCATTGATGCATAAGGTAGATGTGAATGCCATTCTACATGAGTGATACTCTCATCGAATGGTGTACTCTGTAGAATATTGAGTGTATCCATATTATTGCAGCGGTGTCAAACCAAGTGAAATGAGAAACTGTCGGTTCTTCGATGTTAATTGTTTGACTGATCGAACAATACTACGTATCCCATGATTGAGAGCGATGACGAGAATGATTGTTTGTTCTTTAGAGCAATCTTTTTATATGCAATCGTATTGATATTCGTTCACCTCGAAAATTTACTAGTTTTGCATTTTGATCGACAATTCTTAGTGTTATATTTTCAATAACATGTGTTGTGATTGGAAGGTAGATTACAGGTGAAGGCACCTCTAGAATCCTGTAGCCTGCTGGCACGTTCGGAAAGAATTGATAAACAGTATGTTCGGATTTTCCATCCACGTACGATCCCGTGGCCACGTTGCACTCTATTCTTACTACATTTATATTCGATATATCCACAACACCAGCTGTTGTGATTTTTTCATTAGCTTTAATGATGTTGTTCTCTTTGAACCCCAACAGTCTTCCAATTGAGTCTGGTTTGCTAAAATCTACATCAAAGGTAGCTTTAATTGAGGTTTGCAACGTATTATTATTTGTTGATATATCTATGTGATATGGCTTCTGTGGCGTAGAAAGTTTGCCTATCCTGTGGCGAATATATTGCGCAATATCATTTACTTCATAAGCACCGACTGGAATTTCAAAACTATTCCCATTATCAAAATGAAATTTGTTATTTGTTACATCAACATTTGGAATGGAGTTGTATGATTCAAAGCTCAACAAACCTATTTGATATTCGTCATTCTCGTTCAGTTCAATAGGTGGAAAGAAGTCTGCAGTTATCGTCGATTCAGTACCTCCAAAAGCAAGTATTATTGACATTACAACGTGTTGACTGTCAGAAAGGCTAGACACAAATGACCACATATCTCACTATTATCATGTATGCTTTGATAACCAGTTCTGTTGTATGAAATATATGTTCCCTTCAAATATTTTTGTATTTCAACTGGTGGACGCAGATCACCGTAACTATCAAAATAATCAACTCTATCACTATATTTTTTATAACATACCCAATGTGTGCCATTTCCACTTGTTGTATCCAGGTTTACAATACTTGATTCTTGCCTCCAAGGTCTTGCAGGTAAAGCGTTCAGCATAAACACTCCTCTAAATTTTGGAATCTTTAACTTTTTGGCCAGTTTAATAAGTTCTAGATTGTTTAGTGCCCTGTCAGGCAAGAGCTTTACAAGTTTTTTGCCTGCTTTACATAGGGGGTCATATAGAGACCTAATCCTTTTTTAAATGGCTTAAGATATAAACCTTTTCCTTGGCGCAAAGCAATAGCTTCCATAGTTTTGTTATGACGTTGAAGCTCCAACAACTGTTTTCTTGCATCTTTAATTTCAGCCACTGTTTTTGCAATTCCAGCTGCACCACCTGCAAGGCTTCCAATTGCACTAAGTCCAGCAAATATTGGTAACAAAGGTAACACCCCACCACTTTTTGGAAGTGGAAGCACACGTTCCTTTTTCCACTTAATGTTTTTCCTCTTATTCTTCAACATTTTACGAATTGACTTTAGAGCAAATAGTGCAGTTTTTTCAAGATTTTTTCCTTGTATCGATGTATTCTTCTTGATACCAGCTCCACGTATAGCTAGACGGGCTTGATTAACAATGCTGCTAAACGGAATCTTTTTCATTCCTTGTTTCTTTCTTCTCGCAATTCGTCCTCCTATTTTAGTTTTCGTGTTCATTGCAGATGTTACCAACCAAGAAGCAGCCTTTTCACCCCACGGAACGTCTTTTGAATTATATCTTGCCCAAGCTTTATCAGCTAACACTTGATCAGCCTTTAGTCGTGAAGATACGTTTTTGTTATTGTGATATGCAATGTCGTGCTCTTTACAAGCTTCGTCTAAAGGGTTTATACCTTTATCCCCACGTGACAGCCGATCCTGTAATCTAGTTCCAGGTCCACAGTAGTTATATCCCAACAGGTGTAGTTCAAATGGGAGAGCGTTAATAGCTTTGTTAATCAGTCCTCTTCCTCTAACACCTCGTCGCATACTGAACGGCGTATATACTGATTGCTTCAATCTCATCGCTCAGTATTTGTTAGAAACTCTGAGCGAGATGAAGTTGACAAAGCAACACGATTCTTTTGAGGTTGACAACAATTTCGATACTCTAGCCAACGCGTTATCGAGCCAAACAAATAGTCCTCAACGTAAGCACGGTCCTTTATTACCAAACAGCATACGATGCATAACTTGCAGACCATCAAATTGTGGAAAGACAAACGTCATGTTCAGTTTACTCACCCATCCAAATACTTTGCGTTTTGAAAACATTTATATTTTTAGTAAATCTTTACAACAACCCAAATACAAGCTACTCTCTTTGATTCTACAGCACATTCCTGAGATAAATTACTTTGCTTATGAGAACAGTGATGATGTACCCAATCCAGAGGCAGCTAAGAAGAATTCAATTATGATTTTTGATGATGTCGCATGTGACAGCCAGAACCAGATGAGAGCATATTTTAGTATGGGTCGTCATAAGAGTGTCGATTGTTTCTACCTCACCCAGTCTTACACTCGAATACCTAAACATCTACTACGTGACAATGCAAACATGCTGATACTGTTCAAACAAGATGAAATCAATCTTAAACATATTTATGATGAACATGTGAATAATGATATGACTTTTTCCCAATTCAAAGAGTTATGCAATAACTGTTGGAACAAAGGTAAATACAGCTTCATCATGATCTGCAAGGACTTTGATTTGTTTGCTGGTCGTTACAGGTGTGGACTAGACACATTTGTGACTGATATATAACATAACTTATAATTTTAAGTAACAGTCAATGAACATGTTTCGCAGAGAAAAGATGCTCCAAAGAAGACGAAGGACAAAACGTTTTCAACAGCCAAAGAAAAAACAAAGTAGTATATCACAAAACATAGCAGTGAAAGAAGAATTACAAAAACTAGTTAAAGCAGTGCGTGGCAAGTATCAAGAGATACGCCGCAACGAAGATGAGAAGAGGAGTTCGTTGGAGATCGGATCCAAACCATTCGTTGAACCATTACAAAAAGCAGTGGTTGAAAGTTTGAAGTCCTTTGTTCATCCAAAAATAGAAATAAAGAAAGAAGAGGTGAGTAAAGAGGTTACAACACACAACGACATGTCTACTCAAACAGAAGATAGACTATCACCTGAAACTTATCTACTTCGCTTGGCTAGTCCAGACTACAAAGATAAATTAGACTTTGTCTATGGAGTTCGTCCAAATGGTAGCGGTGGAACTCTTATTGGAGACTCAAAGATTACGTTTTCACAATCTGAGGTGTTTGTTAAGAACAAAACGTTCAAATTATCTCAAGGTCTTTTAGAACTACTTTTCATGAAAGATCCAAAGTTGTACAAACAAAATGATTTATCCACATACAAAGAAATCCTAATACTTACCAACGCGCACCTTCAATCGTACTCTTTTGGCAAACATATAAATTCAAACAAAGGGAAAAAATATACTTCAGTAATTTCCCCATTATTCTATTCAAAACCAACAGGTAGTGGTTTGCATCAGTACACGTTTTACAATCAGAACGTCAACACACTAGTGGACAGATTAAGACTACTAGTTATGTCACAATCTGCCGGTCACACCGCTCATGACACTGAAATTTCACAAATATTAAGGCTGCTACAACAGAATAAAATAATCGCTTAGATGGATACAAAACGAGTTTCAATTGATAACATCCCCATTTATTGGGTCTACAAACCACCTAAAAAGGACAAAGAAGATTTAACCTGGATGCAAGTGGCACTGGATGAACTTCGATTCCGCAACAGGCTGGAGAGCATTTTGAAGATGAAACTAGATCATATAAAAGTTTGCGACAAGGACTATCATACCACATGTACACAATGCTTGATTAAAAAATAAAGTATTTTATTACCTGATAAAGTATTTTCTTTTTTCCTTATTCAAAGCATCCCACGAATTCTCCTAGTTGATGGAGTTTCAATACTCACGCCATGATCTCCACAGTAAGTAGCGCCATACACTCAAACACAAGTTGCAAGTACACATGTCTCAAACACAAACTATACACTGCATCCTAACACCCAAGTGCACACCGCACTCGGTCATGTACGCACCACGCTCACAAATATTGATTCTCCTGTACCTAGACAAAAACTCACAAAGTCGAGCTGTGGCCACATTCTCACTCGAATCTCCATACTTTTCAACAAAGCTGTAGCCAGTGTGACCATTAGACAAAAACTCTAAGTCGAGCTGTGGCCACGTTCTCAGTCGAACCTGCGGCCATACTTTTCAACGAACCTGTACCTAGACGGAAACTCACAAAGTCGACCTGTGGCCATAGTTTTCATCGAACCTGTGGCCATAGTTTTCATCGAACCTGTGGCCATACTTTTCGACGAACCTGTACCTAGACGAAAACTCACAAAGTCGACCTGTGGCCATAGTTTTCATCGAACCTGTGGCCATAGTTTTCATCGAACCTGTGGCCAGACTTTTCATCGAAGGTGTGGCCATACTTTTCATCGAAGGTGTGGCCATACTTTACTACTCTTTTTATAAGAAGTTTTTATCCTACGAACTACGTTAAATTTGTGTTGCTAGATATTTTACATGCATTTTCAGTAAAATGTAACGAATAAACAATAACGAGGATTTAAAACTTGAAGTATTAAATAATATGGGCCTATTTTGACTACTTACACACTATGAATTATATAATGAACATTTGAATCAGCATCTAGAAAAGTTTGAAGACATAATTTTAAAACACGTAAAACATAAAGAATAACATGAATCACGCTTGATGCCGTCACCGTGTTGTGGTATAAGTCAAATAATTACAGTAAACTTTATAGTACTGACGACTTAAATAAGAACAAAAATAAAATATTCTGCATTTACACCTTAATAAGGAATTTATCTTCAAATTAAACGTATTTACATAACATTTGTATTTATTTGGCGTACTTGGCGACTGGCGTACAAGACGAAGAAAGATAGGATCCATACTTGCAGTTTCGGCCGTCGGCCATCTTCAGAGTTTGATTGTTTACCCCATTGCTGGGAGGGGTTGGAGGGGCGGGTGTCGCGATAACAGGAGACGTCATTCATTAATATTCTCGAGGGTAAATAAGTAAATTGTACAAAACATCAATTTAACTTATAACTCCATTAAACATTTGTTTAATTTACAAGAATTTAATTTTGAAGTTGTGTATCATGTCCTAACCTCAACTCCTTATTCTCATTAAAATTACAATGAAATAATTTATAAATAAGAAACTTTTTTTAAAACAAAACGTTTTTAAATGCACTAAAAAGTAGAAATTAATTTATAAATATGTGGTGTGGAGAGTATAAATACTTGCAAGATTAAAACGAAAAACGAGGGATGCATGCAATAAATAATTCAGAATTACCTTCACCTATTGAACTAATGTATTATTATCAATTGCATGCACCCCACGTTTTTCGTTTTTAATCTTACAAGTATTTCTACTCTCCACATATTTATAATTTCTTTCTACTTTTAGTACATTAAAAAACGTTTTTTTTTAAGTTTTTTATATAGAAACTATTTTCTACTTTTTAGTTTTTAATGTGTGTGACCTAATACTAACTATAAATGTGACTATGTAACTATAAATGTGACCTACCTACTAACTATAAATATATCAATCTATTTAATCTATTGTTTACTTTATAGAATCTATATATATAATACGCTAAGCCGATTTTTGTAAACAGAACTCCTCCCACATTTTTGGACCGATTTTGATGATTAAAATGTCAAAACAATGGCCCTGATCTGTAGTTTTGCAAAGTGTTTTTCGTTTTTTGATATCTTTATTAGTTTGGGCAGGATCTTCCATCAAAGTTGGGTTTTCTCCCATAAGATTAACATGGGGGAATCCAAATATTTAATTGGAAACTTTGTCTCCACTAATTTGAGAGAACGGCTGGGCGTAGAAACTTGATAGAGGTGTCCAAAGAAAGTTCTTGGTCTGTAGATGAGTTATCAAAAGATAAACAAAGTAAATTCGCATAGGGCTCTGCCCCAGTGGCCTTTGAAGATCCTTTGACAGCTTTATTTACATTTTGGCCATATAATACTTTTTAATGAAACAGCTGTTAATTTTTAAATTGTGTTTTAAACATTGAAAGTTTTCCGTGTTTATTGATCAATGACATCAAACCTATCTTGATTTTCAATACAGTTTGGAATATTGCAGGTTAAAACATATACGTGTGTTTGAAACAGTCCATACATAATTATGACTCAAAGGAAACACCGATTAATAATTTTGTTTGTACACGTGACTAACCCAAAACTTTTACACTAATGGGCCATTAACATAGATGAATATACCGAACAAATGTTGAACTACGCTAGATAACTTGATTGATCAAACTATCTATATATTAATTTGAAACTGTTTTTCTTTGTCATAGCTATTTTGAGAGAACGGCTGGGCGTAGAAACTCGGTAGAGGTGTCTAAAGAAAGGTCTTGGTCTGTAGATGAGCCATCAAAAGAGAAACATGGTGAATTCCCTTGGGGCTCTTCCCCAGTGGCCTTTAAATTCCCATCCCATGTTATTCTTATGGAGGAAAACGGGGTTTTTGTCACAGCTAATTTGAGAGAGCGGCTGGGCGTAGAAACTTGGTAGGGGTCTCTAAAGAAAGGTCTTGATCTGTAGATGAGCCATCAAAAGAGAAACGAGGTAAATTCCCATGGGGCTCTGCCCCAGAAGCCTTTAAAGTTGCCTCTTCAGATTTGTTTACATTACGACCATCTATCTATATATTAATAGGCAAGCATGTTTCTTTAAAACCATTTTTCTCAGCTCGTGTGCATCGTAGGGAAAATCTACGCATACCGTTGGAAAGCTATTTTCCTGTAGGTGTGCAGAACCCCTTTATAAATTTAAATAGGCTCAAAGATAAGCACAAAAAATGAGTTTAAAAATTTGAAAAAATTAACATGGATCTTATGCGTTGCTATGCTGGTTACGAAATAACAACGAAATATAAACAGAAAATCAAAACAAATGGAAGAAACTCCAATCACATGTTTTATTTACAGTGTGGGGTGAAAATAGATAAGTTATTACATTACATATTTTTGGTCGAGTTTCGACCACTGGACGACCTCTCGTATGCATAATTCTACACTACTTTTTAATGAAACAGCTGTTAATATTAAAATTGTATTCAAAGGTCTACTGAAACTGTCAAAACTAAATGTTTACATTATTATTTATGATTTTAAATGGATTCTGCACTGCATGGCAAGTTTTTTATAGTTTCAAAAAAATTATGAATTTATTATACGTTTTAAATGTTTTGTTCAAAAATCTATGCTTTATTGCTCTTAGAAAATTTTAAATTATGAAATAAGTGTGACATATCAATTTCGAAGGAATATATCATTATTCCTTATCGGGTTAGCTTATATATATTGTAAGGTTGGCACTTGCCTTTTTTTGCCTACTTTCAATCACCATTTATTTTTTAATTCAAGAAAGAACACCAGAAATTCATTTATTGGTATAAAAGATTTCGATAATCGGGTTGAAAATTGTTTCATAGATGAGTACGTTGAGGATGAGAGCTGTGTTCAAGTTTTAGAATAGACTAACTACGGAGTATGTTTCATCTATGGTTTTGGTGAAGTAGTTGAACTAATGTCAATTCAGGTATTTAAAAAAAATGTGTACAGGGTTTTTATTTTGATGTACACATGTAGCTAGGTCGAACAACGCATCTAAACCTTACTATATACAAAACATTCGGAAACACAAAAGTGTCATCACATCTCATCGCATTTGCATAATTTGTTACCAAGGCTGGACTAGGTTATGGATTTGGTTCCGCAAATGTTCAAGATTTGTGATCAAATTTCCTACAATTATGGTTCATTCCATCCACGAAATACATGCACAGCTTTATGTGATCGATATGGCCAAGGCAAAACTACCCCACAAGTTAACGAATTATCAAGTAAGAACAGGATGATTAAATACTTGGGTCGATGTGGCAAGAGAAGGAATTAAAATTGCTTGGATCGAAGTAATAATGTTACTGCTTTCTGGAGAATCAGATATTTTTATCAAATACAAAAAAACTAATTTAATATGCTGATAAAATTCTGTATTTTTATGACCAAAGATGAAGATTTACTTATAAATCCGGATACAATCTGATTGATTTTCCTAAAGCAGATGGAATTAGTTGTCAGTGATAAATATTGACTCTTTCCGTAACATGATAGACTAATTACCCATGAACTCATTCTCCCATATAGTGAAAGTGGCTTTGACATGAAACAAACTCATGAACAAACAATTATAAGACTCCTAAAAAACCTTTTGGGCAACCTAAAGCCGATAAAAAGGTAGGAAATATTGTGTTAAACGAATTCGTCAATCACGTTTTTTAGGGAATACAATCGTCATACTTATTAGCCTATTGCTTATCCTCCCTCCATTTAACTAAGATTTTAATGACTTCACTCTATCTATCGCAGTTAGCTGAATTTACATAAAACCTCAAGATTGACCGTCGATTTCGACGGGGTTCCACTAGTACTTTTATTATTTTAATTGACACTAAAATTCCAATATCTGTAGAAAATCGACATGCATTTACCGATTCATGTTATAGAAAAATCCTTGTATTATTATCTAAAGTACCTTGGGACCAAGCTTTGCTCGGGGAAAATCATTAATTTACTCTGAAAGCAGTCTTGGTATTGCAGATACATGAATCCATTCCCAAACTCCACACTGCTGGCCTTTACTACTTCCTTCAGCAGGCTACGTCGTGGACCTGTTTTCTTCCCTCCCCATAGCATTTTAGGATTGCAGATACCTTAATCTAATCGTCATAAACAGTTCCCACACTCCGGCCATCTCGCCTTGACTACTTCCTTTTCCACTTCCTACGTCACAGACCTGTTTTCCTCCCTTCCCATAGCATTTCGATAAGAGCACACGATAAACTTCTTCTGCAGATTAATAATCTGCTGGAGAAATATAAGCCGAATTATAAATGTTACAATGCGAGTTCAAGCATTTTGTAACTATATGGGTAAGTTACATAGTATTTTTTGGCTGCTGCTCAGTGCACTTTAAGAATATATATTTTAGAGATAAATTAAATTGTTTTTGTTGCTGAGTTGCACTAGTAAACATGTACAACCCATTTCGTTATTCTAATAACATTAAAAGGCTCTTTAAGAGTTCAAATTCTTATTTGTATACATATCTATATTATGTGTTCACTATGATGAATGAATACTTTATAGCAACCTCTCTGAAAAGTCTGTAGTAAATTGCAGATTTACAGCTTAATGACTTTCTAAATCGTGCACATATTTCTACATAAATATTGTAAAATGTTTTATCTAGTTGCTGTAAACTACTATTAATTTAACAAAATATGGACACGGCTCAAATGGACAACTTGCCCTTCTGCACTTGTATTATTTTGTATTGTATTACACATTTGACTATTTTTCCAATGATTGAAAACATGTATGAGAATAATCTCATGAACCTATGATGATCTGTAGAATAACATGATAAAATATAGGCAAAAGTGGTGAAAAGAGTCAGACAACAACCCGTACAACAGATATTAGATAGTTCATTAAGAAATTATTTTAAGAGTTCTGTGACAAAAGGAATTTCCACTGATTTTGTAATGAAACGTTATATTGCGAAATATGACATGATACAGAAGAAAATCAATTTTAAAATCAGAAAATAACATTGCAAATACTTCTTCTGGACAACTCAGTAACTCCCAATAAATGTGTCTTACGCAAGCCAAGCTAAAATACACGTATTTTTCATCCAATAGTATAATGGTTAGTTATTTTAATACGCTTAAGATATAAGTTAGATATAATAAACTTGCATGTTATATATTATTGAATTTATTTTAAATACAGAAAGAGAATCTAATTGAATTGCAGGCTTGTGGCCTCCGCAATCAAATGCCTGCAAAATAATTTATAAGCTCTTGCCTATCCTTGCCCCTAGAGAGTAGTTAGAGTAGATGGAAGCTTGTACTACAAACCATTAAGGGACTACCATTAGGGGATACCAGTTACATCATCATAAATATGATGATGTACCATTTTTATTCGGCTCAAATGGTATAGTAAAACTATCATGGATAATTTTTGGTTTTCTAACTTTATACAGCGAGCAATGAAATATAACGTAGTCTTTACAAATGCACAATTAGTTTATTTTATTGCTTTGAAGTTATAAAGGTTTATCTTTCATTCGGTACTATGTCACTTATAGTGGTGTTTTTTTTTGTTTTTTTTTACTACCTGGTCATTATGGTGCATCAAGAAATCCTATTCCAAACTAATGTGTTCCAAGCTTGAGCTTAAAAAGACAATTTTTGTAGCCAGTAGTCACATGGAAAGTAAGCTCGTGGGATCATGGTACTACTGAGAAGTCATTGTTAAAGCTTCTCAGGGTGCGAAAAGGCATAGAAACCTTCACACCACAAAACAAACAACCAATACATTTTATCACAACCATTACATGTTTTATCGAGTGAATATCACATGTTATTTATCTTTCTGAAATTTTTTTTTAAGAAAACTTTTTTTCTAATTGATTGAATCGGTTTTTTTTATTTTCACAATTTTATTAAGGAAATTGGAATTTTATAATTTAGTATGTATATTTTTAGAACCATTAGCACACTAGAGTTTGCCGAAACAATCAGCAATGTAAACAGTCACTCAGACCACAAGCAGCTTACAGAGGCCGGTCTTCTGTAATGGACAAACTTGGTTGTCGCCTCTACTGTACTAACCACTTGTATTACGTTTGCTATTCCTATCTGGTCGCGGAATCATAAACAAGATTTAATTTTGTGTACGCATTGTTATTTTCAATATTTATTACCTCATAGTGGTAATTAAAGCCAAATCTATATATATAATACTTGAAGCCGTTTTTTGTTACCGTAACTCCTCCCTTATTTGTGGACCAATTTCAACGTTGAAGGTGTCAAAAGATTCGTCTCAATATGTAGTTTTAAAATAAGGTTTTAGAATTTTAAAACTCCAACCCTTAAGGGCGTGAGACCCTCTCAAAGGTCGGGTTTTCCCCATAAG
Source organism: Macrosteles quadrilineatus (assembly GCF_028750875.1). Lineage (NCBI taxonomy): Eukaryota > Metazoa > Arthropoda > Insecta > Hemiptera > Cicadellidae > Macrosteles > Macrosteles quadrilineatus. The sequence continues at coordinate 5,111,255 of NW_026542605.1, forward strand.
AAATACACAGAACAGATTTAAAAACAAAAAACAGCTGTTTATAAAAAGAAACTCATTAGCTTTTTGGGAGTAAATGTTTGTAATATTCAGTAGGTTAAGACCAAGTTAATAAGTTAATCAGGTTTGTTGGAAGAACAGAAAATGCTTCAAGTTCAAAGAAGAAATACTGAAAACGGGAGGAGGAGACAATTAATAATAAGATATCTTATGCGTATGAGGAGAGTCGAAACAGATAGGCCTGGTCTAACAGATACCCATCCAGATACAAATTCACTTGGTTAGATTAATAATATTTGACAGTCATGCTATGCAACTTACTTTGGAAGTGAACAATTACAAAGCACATAGTGTTTTCACGGTGTTTTGGGACAGGTATTAAAAGAACAATTCCACTGAACAACGTGAGAACGTTCTGATGCAGGTATATACTGTGACTGACAGACAACACGTTAAAATACGTTAACCAACTTTCAATGGTTTTGCTGCTTTAGCCTATTCAAAGAAGATTATGGCTGTCCAGTTAATAACACAGAGTTTGTGGGTGAAAATGAAGCACATGAAATGGTTGATATAACCCCAACTTTTCAGGATTCTCTACGGAGAAAATGTGTTTGATTAGAGGGAAGTCTCAAATCAAAGAAATAAAATGACCCAAACTTAAATTACCGCTCTTAACACAGGCTATAGTTTTCTTCAATTCTCGATGCTGGAAAAAGCTTTGTTGTAACATGTTAACTCGAATTGAAGCAGATCGTTTAGCATTCATTAAAAGTTATCAGTTAAAACTGAGAGCACAAATAATGTTGGTGAACCTTTTACGAAGCAAATAGAGATATTTAAAATTAGTTTCTAACAAGTGTTTAAACAACTCTAAGATGTAACTAGAATTACTCAAATTTAAGAACAACGTTTTCCTCGGAGTTACGTTTCATACTATGCAGCTCATTGAGCCGCACGGGTTCACTAGTGCTTATTTATATTAGAAGATTTTATGTTTATTTTTGTCGATTTTTGGATGGACGCCAAAACGTACTTGATTTCCACTCTTTATTTCACCCAACGAGAAATAAGAAAATGAAGAAGATAATTTAATAGTTTCATTTTCATACATTACGAATCGGTTATTAGCTTACAAACTATTCAACTGGAAGCATACAAATTAAGCGATTTCCACAACCATTACTCTTGGTCTATCCTACAAAGACATTATACAATCAATACGAGTATATCCCTTTCAGTAGTTTTTATTCAAAAATCATATGAAGAATACAAGAAATTTCCTTAATAAATAGTTTTATTTTCGTTTATGAATAGGCACTATAAGAGTAAATAATATTTATTTATAAGCTATACGCCTTTAAGAGCCTGTTATAACTTCCAACTGTACACCCATAGTAAGATCCGCACAACAACTAAACTGTAGTATTTTGTAATCTTCAAACAACTTAGTTACGCTATTCTCAGACTTGATACTTGCGCCAACTCATGTTCTGTGCACCCTTCCTCTTTCTCTATAGGACCTCATTACTAACTTGTACTTCCTGACGAGAATTTCAGTTGAGTGTAACCAAGTGAAATGATCAGGATGTGTCTTTGTTCTGTATGTTTTATACCAAAAATTCACGGTATTATATTTGGTTTAGTTGGTAGATTACTAAACATAAAGTGTACAGTATTAGTTACCCCTAATACATGTTCAATGTTATTACGTTATTTTATTAAACATCTTTATTACACACCAAACGACCTGAATATTTTAACATTTTTATTAGAACAGTTCTGTCTTCGTCCCGTTTGACCTTACTTAATACCATTTCCAGAATAGATATAAATAATCATGATCTCACCTACAGAATATCAACAACGCTGCTTGTGACACTCAGGTATTGATTGGCTAGTCTCAAACTATCATCGAATAAAGTATCAACAGGTACTCATGAGTTATTATAAAAAATCTATAATATTAATATGAATAATTTTTAATAACAATTTATTTTTCCTACAGTTACCTAACAATGTACATGTTCTCTCACTGATTTTAGAAAGCAAAGTGGCCAATTCGCTAATCAGTGAGACAATGTTAACTTTGTCTCCCTCTAATTACCTTGTCTCACTCCAGATTTGCAACGTGAAGGCACGAAATAGTGAGCGCGTAACATGCAGGCAACGTCGTATGCGCGCGAAATACGTTGGCAGCACTGGCTGTAAGTCAGCTGGTCAGCTGTTGTACTGTTGTATTTGTCACTTCACATTAAATGTTATGTTAAAAGTTCACTTCTGTGTAAAAATAGTATATGTTTCTTCGCCAATTTATTTGTTTTATGGTAACTGTAGGAAAAGTATAATGTGCAACTCGAGTTCAAAGTACAATTGCCTCACTCGAGAGAAATCCTTACTCACGAGCCGTAGGCGAGTGAGGAATGGTTTCTCGACTCACTTTTCTCACTAGTTGCACAAATAACTATACTTTGACTAATAAGCCACCCTTGGTGGACATATTCCTAATTTTATTTAAAACAAATCCTATAATAAAACTGTGATAGTCATAAAATGCGATTTTTTTTATTCTATCAAACAAATAACATTTAATTTGAGACGATAGAACTCGAATCTCGTTTGAATACTTTTCTCAGTAAACACAAGGTACAGTACGGTCCACGAGAGTCTGCAGTTGAGGTAGGGGCCTATTTACCACGTGACTTCGAAGGAGCCAATGAAGACAGTGTTTCAAAATCTAATAATACCATCTGATTTGAAAATATTGTTTAGTATATGTTAATTAGTGTCGAGAATTAGTGAACGGGCGATGTTGCAACACCGCACTAGTCCAGTCTTGATATTGGCTGCCGCCAACTGCAGACTCTCGTGGTCCCTAGTAATTAATAATTAATCTATATGTATAATTGTTTTTATTGCAATGATAATAGGTTTTGTCTGGTACACTGAAAATTACCACTGCCACAAATCATTTAATTTCAACAATTGAACAACCAAAAGTACCAACATGATGATTCAGTGATGTTTAGCGGTCTTGTATACTACGTTCACTATAGTACCTGTGCAGTTAAAAGAGCTAAGACACATACATAGAACTTTCCCTCTGATGGAGAAATCAAGTGTGAAATTGCAATCGCATCTTGTAGGGTCCTGGTGATGACATCGTTCTGGGGGTCTTGGGTTTGAAGATCTTATCTTATACGAAATGGTGTTTAACGCTGATGATTGTGTCTTTCAAATAAAACCCTAAACAAATCACGTATATCATTAAGAACTATTGTATTTCTACTGCTATACTTTTAGGAAACATGTAACCAGGTATCCATGTATTAACTAGGTTTCCTTGTTTTTAGATGTTCGATTTAACCCTTACAATCAAGGTTAAATACACATAACCTTGATTATACTACACACATATATATATATCATACATAAGCATGCATGCATGTATAGTTTTTGAATACCAAACAGAATGCCTGACACCATTGACGTTATAAAACAAAACCCTTATCAGCTATGTAAATTTGAGTAATACCGTAATGATTATAATCATGTTAGAATGATTATAATTACCAATTGAGATGGAACGCCCCTTTGTGAGTGTTTCAACCCAGAAAAAAGTGAAGGATGAGTGTAGGATGGATTGAGATACGTGTAGCTTTGTTACGGACTATGACTAGATGTTTTATAATCCAGAACCATTTAATACAAGTCCAAAGGTCAAGGATAGCTAGGTGCAGTTGTTTTGGACCATCAAAAAACTATTAACTTACTTAGGATCGCACCAGCGACCTCGAAGCAATTTTGAAACGGCTATATTCATCGAAATGAAATTGTGCCTGTTTGTGTACCACGTTGAAATACACAAGTATGTCAAATTTAAAGTTTGTACCTTGATTCAAACTCGAGTTATAAGGTTATTTATAAAAAACACATACAGACAGACAGACGGAAAACGAGGCTCCGGCGACCCATGTTTATAGTGTAAAATATTCATGTATTAACCCAAGGAATAACCCTGTGAATTTTTTCGAGAGAGTTCACAAACACCCTGTATATATCATACATAAGCATGCATGCATAGTTTTTGAATACCAAACAGAATGACTGACACCATTGGCGTTGTAAAACAAAACCCCTTATCAGCGATGTAAATTTGGGTAGTACCGCTTTTGTAAACGAACAATCCCTATATTACTATTTCTTGTTCAGGAAAATTCAGGAACAGGAACATTTTACAAACACAATGTTAGCTGAACTTCTGACATTATTATAATTACCAATTGAGATGGAAACGCCACTTTGTGAGTATTTCAACCCAAATTTGAGTAAAGGATGAGTGTAGAATGGATTGAGATACTTGTGTAGCTTTGTTACGGACTAAGACTAGCTGTTTTATAATCCAAAACCATTTAATAAAAGCCCAATGGTCAAGGATAGCTAGGTACAGTTGTTTTGGACCATCAAAAAACTATTAACTTACTTAGGATCGCACCAGCGACCCCGAAGCAATAGAAGTAGTTAAGTCTAGAATGTATTTATCTCATGAAAGGTATTTAGAATAAAAGTATACACTATTTTAATCCGTCTCCACGAGTTGAGAACTTGAAGCATTGCAGCGTTTAATTTATCCACCAAGACTTTATTGCTTCTTGTTTAATTCCAGTAAACAAAGTAAATTAAAGTTTGGAGCGGTGGAAAGCTATTTTCTACCTGTGTTTCTCCTTTTTAGAGTATGTTTTGTAAGTAGAGTTTTACTCTTTGTGATAATTAGGTAAAAGCGTAATACGAGTAATTCAAAATACCCTCACCGCAACAAACCTTCAGACTAAATTAGCATGATTGAATGTTTGCTGATATATTTGTCCTTATAAATGTCATATTTATTCCCTTTTTAAATATCATTAGGTTTGGTTTCATGCTACAGGGAAGGCGATAAATTGTTCCTTTACTGAATTATTACAAGTTAACGGTATAAACCAATTTGCTGAATATTATCAAAATAAATCCATAAACAAGCACTCTACAACAGTTTACTTAATCTCCAATAAAAGTGTTGGAATTAATTTGAAAGTTATATAAAGGTGTTTAGGTTTTTTTTATTTACTAAGAAGAAAATTAAAAAATAATTTTTTGTTATTACAGTCTTAAATGCCGTCTTAAATCCCGTTTTTTTAATGGTCAAATGCAAAAGAGGTAGACAATTCTCAAAAACGTGATAAATAGTTTTATATTGCCCCAAATGACTCCCGCGACAGTTATAGTAGATCTGAATAACGACGTGATATATCAGGCGCAGATATTTTATGCAGAAAATCTTTTTCATTAAAATGGGACTTTAAAAACCTTTTTGGAAACTTAAGGCCTTTACGAATACAGTATTTAGTATGGCTACTCAAAACTTATGCAATTAATCTCTTATTTTAGGTTTATACCTGGAAATTATAATAGGATGAAATTGTAAATTCCATTCTCTAAAATGAAATGTCAATTGGTTCACTTGGTAAAAACGCATTTAAGAGTAAACAATGAACCTCTCTGATTCCCACAACTGATACAAGAAACTTAGCTTCAAGTCGGATATGGGAACTTGTTAATGAGACTTGGTGCAAAATACGTGAGGATTGACTTTGAAAATTGCAACGCGAGAAACTCTAGATTAGATTAGAGGAACAAGAAATTGTATGATTTTCTAGCTATAGACCATAGGTAGAGCTCTATGAAATTTAGCTTGTATTTGTTTGCTTTCTCAGCAGTCTGCAAAACGCTTGTCAATCTATATTTTCGTAAAAATAAAACTAAAGAAGACAATTACAACACCACAAACAACTCTAACCCATTATTTTTCTAACCACACAGCTGAATAAAAACTAGTTAACCACAACAGGTGTAGATGTGTAGGTGTAGGTACGTTTCCAATAACATACTGCTTCCAAGTTAAACAGTGTTACATTAGGCTTGATTAAATACTTAGTTAACTATTTGTAATTCACTAGTGGACTTGTAGTACTTGAGAGTCTACTGCTGTGTATAATGTTTCTAAACTAACAATATCAGTTTAGGTCAAACACACTATGAACAGTTTAGGTAAAGTTAGCTCTATTCGATAAGTACCCAATAAGAGCTTTTTATAGCAATAGCTTTTTATAAAGCACAGAAGAATACTTCAATGCTGATTCCTAAGCCAAGATTTGATTATTCATTGATAACAGTTAGTTATATTATTGACTATTGTTATAGATAGGTAAAATGTTAAATATTGCTGATATTATTTAAGACTCGAATTTTCTTTAAGATTCCATAGTGACTCGCTAACCTTGCTTGTGTGGGATAGTAAATTGGTTTGACAATTTAGATGACACCAAACTTTTATATTACGGAAATTCCCAGTTTAACGAGTTGAGAACTTGGCAAATCTCACCTCCAATCCACCGTCTTGCCGCAGGTGACGTCATATTTAACCGTTTATCACCAGCTGTTCCCAGACTGCATATTTCTTTTCAATTACTTCTTTAAATTACTAAATTGCCACTCGGTTCTTTTTCATTGCTTGCATTCAAAACTACTTTAAAGTCGGAATACGTATTACTAAGTTTCCACACATCTGTAATACTACTTTGATTATAATAAATCCTTCGATCAAATTCTCGGAATTTCTTTAAGAATTTAGCTATTGCTTTGAAATTTTTAATATGTCAGATCTAATAGGAGACCAAACTTTATCTAGTGTTACTTAAACAGTATATCTATCGTGGTGGACATATACCCTTTTTATGCACCGTTGACTGAATTTAGAGTTTTAGTAGATTAAATTTAAAAAAGGAAATTGTTTTTAATTTTAATATTGAAAAGACTATTAGGACAAATGAGCGGACGTCTTCAATGATTTGTAAATCTACTTTCATACTCTTCAGGCCATCCTCCATCTAAACTTGAAAACTTACAAAAAAAGCTTTTCATTTACTGTGTAAATAAAATTATTTGACTAATAAAATCGCTTAAAGCATTATTTATAGGTTAAGATAAAAATAGTCAAGAATATAAAAAACGTGTGTACCGTTAGTAAATATAGTTTATGAATACTGTACTTTGTGTATTATTTAAGGTGAAATAATCATTGTGTGGTTTCCACTAATGGTATGAGAGCGATTTTAAAGCAAGGTGTGGTTGCGGCCCTAAATGTTGTCAACAGCACGAAACTTTGTGATTGTGTGATTATGTCAAAATTCTGTCTAAAGTTATAATTTCAATCTTAACTAAAGTAATACTATACGATGGTAGTTTTCTCATTGTATCTCTTCTCATTGTAGTTTTCTTTAATATTTTTGTTGTTTCATTATATTTCAGATGTTTTTGACGAGCCACTTTACTCTTACTTTACTTTACTCTTATGTATAATGGAAATAGATTGTTTCCTTTTATTTTAAATATTGTAAATATTGTAACCAGTGAAATGTATTTTTTCAATTTAAATAATCAAAATTAAAAATATCTTATGTATAATGGAAATAGATTGTTTTCTTTTATTTTAAATATTGTAAATATTGTAACCAGTGAAATGTATTTTTTTCAATTTAAATCATCAAAATTTAAAATTGTGGTCAGGTGGTCATTTGGTATATTTAGAAGGACAACTTAAAAAAAGTATCTCATATTTATTAATTTGTTACTTGTAAAATGCCCCTTTTCCACAAAATTCCCTTGTTTGTGTTGGGCTTATCCACATAATATCATCAACAGGGCGTGTTACGCATTATTTAATGCAATAGGAATTACTTACGACTGGAAATGTATTTTAACAGTACAAGATTGTGATTAGACTACATCGATAGGCAGCAATGCTGATAGTTTCCTTTTATTTGCCAGTCTCAATGTTCGTAGCATTACTTTGTGGTTTAGTGGAAGCACACAACTGATTGATTTGGAATATCTGACTTGTGTATTGTGTTTGGTTTGAACTGGGTGATTTCAGTGTTTAAATTGATTAGTCGTATGTGTTCATAGCAGTTAGCTGTAGAATAGGAATCAATTTAAACATTATTGATAATTGTTCATAGTTTTAACAGAAAAACGGATTGGTCGAGTAAAACCTAATCATTTATCCTACTAATATTATAAATGAAAAAGTTTGGATGGATGTATGGATGTATGTTTGTGACAAGTGAACGCAAAAAATACTGGTCGGATTGGGCTGAAATTTGGCATGATGATAGCTCACATTCCCGATTAACATATAGGCATATTCTTATTTCAAAAATCCTTTCGGGCTCCGCCCCAGTGGCTCTGTAGTTTCCCATGTTAACCTTATGAGAAATGGAATTATTGAATCTTAACAGCTGTTTCAATTAAACAAGTTGGTTCTGTTCTATGATGTTCAATAGCATTAAAGTTACAAGGATTACCAACAGGGTGCAGCACTATTACTTCTTTTACATTTATGACAACAGCTAATTTGCAACCAAAAGGTGAGTGAGCGTAGCGAACGAACTTCAACCTGGAGGCGAGTTAGCGTAGCGAACGAGCTAACCTGAAGGCAAGTGAGCGCAACGAACGAGCTCCAACATAAAGGTGAGTGAGCGTAGCGAACAAACTTCAACCAGGACGTGATTGAGCCATGCGAACGAGATAATCTTGAAAATTAAGAAGTTAAACGGGGCAAAGCCCGCAAGTTACAGCTAGTAACAAAATAATTGACAAATTTTTCCACTACGCTTTGTGTAGAAGTACCTAAATACTAACAAAGTTATTTGTATGGCTGTAAATTGTATTGTCCCTTGAGCAAGATTTGAAGCAGAAAATTAGCAGATATATTTGTTTTATGGATTTTTGGAGATGCAAATAAAACTTTTTTTTCCTTGGATTAATATAAGCCACTCTTAATTATTAGTCTATAACTTCTAGAACAATGGTATTAGTATAATTTAAAATTTCATTTACAGATTCTCATTGGGTTCCCATAAATCCCTAAATCTGTAGAATTCTTTTGATAAAATGGATGTTCTGTAGTAAAAAAATTACATTACAAACGTTTTATACTCAGCCATCGTATAGTATTACTTTAGTTAAGATTGAAATTATAACTTTAGACAGAATTTTGACATAATCACACAATCACAAAGTTTCGTGCTGTTGACAACATTGTTTTACGGCCGCAACCACACCTTGCTTTAAAATCGCTCTCATTTAACAAATCACCTACCATTCCAGTTAAAGAGGCTTGATAAAGTAAATATGTTGCTTAATAGCTTGCATCATGCAACAAAATGTGTCTTACTGAATTATGCATCAAAGACAATTACTCTAGCAGCTCAAAAGCACAAATTTGCTCACTGATACTATTTCAACACTATTTTAAGTTGGTATAAATGCATCCAAAATACTTCGAAATTAAAATTAGAATCACAAAAATATTAAAAAGTACAAGTTGATGAAAATTCTTTTGGAGTCAATTTTTTTTCTTCTTGTTCAATTCCGTAGAAATTGCAAGCTGTTGGTTAATAATGTATCAATGATATTTGTTCCGGTTCTATAATAGCAAACTCTTTTGAGAAGGCAACTGATAAACTACAACTGATTTTTTTTTAGTAATTTGGCATTTTAAATGAGAGTATTATATAATTGCCATTCACGTATTAATACCACACACTAGAAAACAACGAAATTTTACTAACAATTTTTTTATATTAATTATACAAGTGTGTATGATTTTTAAAAAGATACAAAAAAAAACCTCACTAATAAATAATATTTTGAACTTCAATAAATGAACCCAATGCTAACAATTACCTGTTATCGTTACTTTCCTATGATTATACTAAATAGTAGCATTAATGATAATAAGCTTCAAACCATTGTAATAAAAAAATTATCAAAAGGCATTTATTGAGACACGTTTCCAGCATAGGAAAATCTTTCCTCGCCTGAGGTACGTTTTTGTGTTGTATATTGGGTCTATAGCCTAAGGCTCCAATCATTGGTCTATGGCATTATCACATTGAGAAATGTCATTGATTTTAGTGATAGGCAGGAAAGCCAGGTACTCAAGGACGGAATTCCACGTTCTAACCACTAAATCAGCTGTACTTTCGAACTTATAGAATCTATTGTTGATATTACAAAAGTTGTCAAAACATATAGACCTCATTATTTGGGTGTTGTTTATTTTATAATAGCATTCTATCTTTAAAATGTTGTAATGAAACGTATAGATATTTTAGTCATGCAATATTTAATATAAATAATGCTTTTTAGTTAGAACTAAATATTTAAAGGTATTCGAATTTATAATAACTCAATTATCCGCCATTGTTTCATAAATACTATTCCTCCCAGTATTTATACAGTAGCATTTTTAACAGCAATATATAGGTGAAGTAAATGAAGTAAAAGGTGAAACATATATTTTCAAACACAATAGTATATAAAGTATTGTCTTCATACAAAATCCCAATAGTGGTATGTAATCTTGCTTACCACTGACTAAACAGCAAATTACTCCAATTAAAGACCAAATGAAGCTATTTACATTCCAAACACGCAAATAATGTCCCTAAATGGTTGTAACTCAGTTTGAGTTATAACCAAGTAGAGTTTAACATAACATTCAGGAAAGTGTGTTTACAATTGATAGTTCTCTAAATCAAAAAAGTGTGTTACTATGTTTGACCATGTTTGACTAATGTAGTCGAATTTATAAATTTGAGGCAGTGGTAATTGTAAAGTATTGGATTTGGTCAACATTTATTAAAGCATTATTTATGTCGTACACTTAATTTTCCAGGACACGATAAACGTTTATTTGACAATTCAGTGGTGTGAAATTAAAATTAATAAAATATGAAACACAAAAATGGATTAACAAATGAATTGACAACAAAATACAATTTTGTATACTCTTTCTGGGACCTTTATATTGTGTTTTGCCAACATGTTGTTCTTTATACTTGGACACCGCATTTAATCTTAGACACAGCACCAACTTAAACACTAAAAGCTTTAACTTATTAAGTTTTATGTAACACATCAACACAAACCAATTCAAGGGGATATTTGTTTCATTCATTTTAGTCATGGTGTATTGGTTTATTAGAAGATGGTTTCTTTCCTTCTTTAACCGAAAATTTTGTTAAAGATTTCTTTAATTGGCTTGACAATGTACACTGTACAGGTCTATTTTTTTTCAACTATATTGTTTGATGGAAACCTTTACTGACTTTCAACCCTCTTATATTTCCCCTCTCCCCCACGGTACCCCCTCTTCGATCTAAACCTGGAGAAATACAATACACAACAAACTACCGAAATAGGGTATTCGTCTTGTTCAATTGGATAGTTTGGTTCAAAACTATACAGTTAAACAGATTAGTTTCCTAAAGATAAAAATGGAATTTAGATCATCGGAGTAAATAGATCTCCATAGCAGGTTTGTAGCTCCAACATCCGTCACATTATCAGGGACAGTTGTGACTGATAAGGTATTGTGACGTCACAATGGGCTTTGTGTAACCGTCTACATTCACTCTACATGTATTCCAAATATATTTCTCTTCAACCAAAGGAGAATGGTTGTAGAATTTAAGAATTGAATGAATTATTGACGGATTTTATATAGTCGTGCCAATGCTTTAACCGGATCGTGGAGAGTTAGGCTATTAACCTATTGGGCACTGCTCACATCCACCTGTAGATAAAACAAAATTATAAGACTTAGAGATGATAGAACAGAGTTGAGACTTTTTTCTCAATAGCTTTTCCTTTCAATATCACTTTCCACAGTTGCAGAATTAATTGAAATAATGTATAGCACATTTAAGTTTTTTTCACAAAGAAATTGATCAATACTGGAATTTAAATTGCTATGATGTACATGGTGAATGCATAATGCGAATAAGTACATGATGAATAACGTGACGATATTTCAAACAGATGTGATTTTTAAACATCTCCTGCAAGCTACATTGTTTTTGGTAAACTATCTGTCACATGCAAGCTTAAGCATCAACTAACTAGTTTTGTTTGCAGTCTTCTCTGTAGAAGCAATCTACTTACCAATAAGGGAGCTAAGACCTCATCATTGAAGTGGGACAGCAAAGTTTACATTAGCCAGCGGAACTGCACTACATTTTGCAGTAAATGTGAAGAAATGTTTATACTAGGTCATGTTAGTATTTTCAAGTAATGCATGGTGTAATTTGTTTAATGCAACTGAACAAGAAGCTTTACATTGTGGGGAAGTATACCATACGAGTAGAGGCGAGCTACATACAAAGCTACCCATTATCCCTTGGGACTGCACCACCTTACATTACACTTTTTAGTTTATTGTAACACACCAACACAATTTTATACTGCTGTGCACTTATGATGACTTTATCAACAAAAAAATATTTTGTATTATAACTTGGTTATACTTCAGTTTTATCTTTAAATTTTATAGTAATACAATGTTTCTGAAACTTTTGAAAATAATGTTGTTAAAAATAACATGGTTTAAGGCAATTTATGATTGGAGAGCATCAGTTTTGAAGTAAAACACAAATTGAAATGGCAATTCTTGCATTATTGTTGTTTTTTTTAGCTATACGTAAAAAAAACATCCAATAGTAAATTTTGTACCTAGGGCCAAACATGAAGTTTTACCAGCTGAGATCATTTTTTAAGTTGTAAAAGAACTTAAAACCATTGAGAGCTGCAAAACCCTTTCGGCCCGTGTTACGAACGCTATTTTTTCACCACGATATACAAAGTTGAAAAATATATACAATAAACGCACACAAATAGAGCTTTAAGGTTATTTGAAGAAATATTTAGAGAAATCAGCAAAATAAAAAATAGTTTATAGGAAGCGGTTACAAAAAAAAGTCTATTGCAATATGCTTATTAATATGGATACTGATTGTGTGTATACATTAATGTTTTAAGTGAATAAGCAAATAGCTAATTTTCGGCCCTAGGGATGTAAAAACCTACTCGGTCACCAAATGACGATGACAACTGGCAAGGACAGCAATACGTAGCTTCCAGCCTCCAATTAACGTTTGTATAACGGCTAAAAACATCATAGTGAATATTTAATTTCATTATTGCAATGTTTTTAGTAGGCCTAACCCATGAAATACTACATAACTATCATTGCATTATAAATCCAAGTCAAACACACGTCTACATGTACCTACTAACAATAGTTCAGGTAAAGCAAATTGTGTTTGATATGAACGTTCTTTTTATGACAAATTGAGACCAAAGTCACACATCAAATATTAACCGAAAGAAGTTACCTCCGAGTTTCACTCTTCGATGGAGCGAAAGTCTCTGCTACAGATCTTCGCCACTTTTATTTCCCACGCTTTTTCTATCTCAGTTCTGTTACTCTCAATTCAAAGTTTTATCTCTTTGAGTTCAGATGTCAACGAAAATACTTCTGTTGCAGTAAGCCTTGAGGTTATTCTAATTTAATACGAAAGAGTTATCTAAACTAATATATACACGAGACACAAACTAATCACATGCTTTGCTGAAGTTTAAAAAAAATTAAACATGAAAGAAAGCTTAAAGTGTCTAACCAAGTGATGGATATCATAAAAATATACTAGTATGTCATCAACATGTATGGTTAAACATCGAGAGAGTATTATATAGTAATAAGTAGCGTAAGTATTATCATAGATAACACAGGTTTTATCTATGGTATTATATATTTCTGTTTCCTTTATTGTTATTTTGGTAAATTTGATGTTATTTAGTTTTAGGGTTTTCCCTTTTTCCCTGAATCTATGAAGCTTTAAATTAGTTTTATTGGCCAAGAGGCTGGTAAACATATGTAATAAAATAGCAATTGTAAATTCGGTTTTAATACATATTTAAGATATTATAGGAAGTAAAAAACTGAAGATATAATTGGAGTTATTTTCAAGTATTACGAAAAACGTTGATCCAGTTTGTACAAGAAAAAAGCCCAAGTAGGGGGTTTTGTGTTTACCCCACCAGCATAAGAAGTAGTGCTTGGTTTCATATCGCCTAAATGGATTGCTAGGCTTCTGCTAGTCACTATCCATCTTGGACTGGGCTCATCAGTGCAATGGGATCAGTAAGTGGCAGTTAGATCAAGATTGATTAAGTAAATCACCAATTTTTAGTGAATACTTATGAAACCCTACCTGTTTGATGATTTTATAAGAATAAAAGATATGTATAAAAGATTAGGTTTTAAGGCAATGGGAGTGTTTACTGTACCACAAAACTTTGTCTACAAAAAGATAATATAAAATACCATTAGTAAGCCTAATGGTAGTTGAAAAACATTTTACAAAAGCTTAATTTTACACTATTACTATGAATTTAAGAAAGAAAGTACCCAAAACATAGTAGACTATCAATGCTATAATAAGCTACTGTATGTGTTTGCGTAAGTTCATTTGGTTTTAAGCAGATTTAATTTAATTAGACCACGTACCATTGTGTAATAAAATAGGGAAATTTCATAAGTGAGCTGTTAATTTTCAATTTATATGATATTATATCCTTTGCATACTAAGACCTCTATCTCAGTTAGAACCTTTGAGGTCCGCTTCATGAATATCCAACGTCAACTTCGTATTCATTGCTTTCAGAGACCAAATGTAAAATGGACACGTCGTGCAGTTATTGTCCTTGTAATCCCATGTGACAACAGATATCTACACTACAGGTCCTCGGAAATGTAGGTCAGACCAACAAAACTATTGTTGGTTCATCTAAAATGTTTACAGCTAAAAATGATGGATGAGTTTCTAGTCACTACGTTGTCAATCAATATTAAGTTAATATCCCTGCAGTTTTTAAAATGTTACAGTCTTTGACATTCAAAATGCAAACAGATATGCTTTTTGAAGACTTTGGCCATGCCAAACGATGCGTGGATTGTGACTAATTTAAAACAAGTACCCTCAATACTTACTGGTTTTATTTTTAGTTCACATGTTGAAAAAAACCACTAGGTTATTGCCAGTTCAGCATCAATCCATATATTAGGTTGTAAGAGATTTTTTCAAATGATGGATAAACTTTTGTTTTGTGTTTTTGGGGTCATGCCTACCCAATAATTATCTTTAGTTGGAATTAGTTTTACATTGCTTATATCATACAACATCAGAGATGATACTGAAAAGTCATACTTTAACTTGAGAGTCATAAAATTAAAAGTCAAACTTTAACTACTTTACTTTCAGTTGAAAAGTCATACTTTACTCTCTATATATTATATTACTCTCTTGTTCCTACCCTATCTATTCTCTCTAATCATGCTTGGACGTGCCTCGGCCCAGGGGAGTCTCCACTGAAGGTCACGTCCGGCTTTTGACACTGATAATGACGTGACTGCTACGTGACCATTGTACGTGACAGCTCCATCGTCAGTCTCTGTCTAGCCTGTTATGTGCAACGTGACCTTACCAGCTAAAATTTAATACCCATGCGAGATATTTAAATATTTTTGAATTGGATAAAATGTAATTCCCATTGGTCTAATGTATTTCAGTGTGTTTATCTAAAAAACAACTTTTCTCCTTAAAAAAGCGGATGATGCGAATTAGTATAAATGTTTGCTCAGTGTCTCAGAGTGTGCTAATGTGGTTTCTTAAACAAAATATGTTATATGTAAAATTCCAGCTCAAATAATTTACATTTTTAACCAGTCGGAAGGTTCCTTGGCAGGAGTTCACTACTGGGCAGTGTTTAGTGATTATTCTCAATTAGCTTAATGCCGCCTTTTATCTTTCATTTGCCTTAGAGGTAAAATATGTTGATTGTTTTTCATTTTAGTCAATCTTTGTTAGCTTTTTAAGTTGGAGAATCTGCAAGTATATTCATAAAGTATTGACAATAGTTTTACTTTATTTAAATGATGAGCTCACTTTAAGTTTAAAACTAGGGGGATTTCAAATAAAACTTCATGTGAGGCGTCGAGAGGCCAAGGGAGATAAGTGACTTTTTAAAAAATGTCATTGTATTTTTTCATGGTCATAAAAAAAAATAAAAATAAATTCACTTATACCCCTTGGCTTCCAAATCTTAGGTGTTTAGTTTGGAGGCCAAGGGATATAAGTGAATTATTTGTTGAAATTCCACCCTTTTTGGACAAAACCCGTTGCCATGACAACATTTTTTAAAAAGTCACATATCTCCCTTGGCCTCTCGATGCCTCATGTATAGTTTTTCATTATTTTCGGGTACAATGAAGAGATTATTTTTGACATTTAATGTTCAATTTTAGGTGGTTGTGTGAAATTTTGACCAAGAGTAAATGCCCGGATAATAATATATTTTGAACATTTATGAAATTTTCCCACCATAAGTACTTGTAAAGTTTTGAACATCTTCAGACACGGATCTTCAGAGATAACTGAGATCAGCTTATTTGTTATTAGAATAAAAATCGAAAAATAAAAATATATTTAGTTGAAGAGTCTTTGAGAGTTTCTCAAATTTAAGCTTGCAACCTCAATACAGATATTTGTACTTAACATACATAGTAATAACGCAAGTTGAAAATAACAAACAACAAATATCACACGGGTGTTTATGATTCCGCGACTAGATAGGAATAGCAAACGTAATACAAGTGGTTAGTCCAGTATAGGCGACAACCAAGTTTGTCCATTACAGAAGACCGTCCTCTGTAAGCTGCTTGTGGTCTGAGTGACTGTTTACATTACTGGTTGTTCAACAAACACTTATGTGCTTTGTGATTCTGTTACACACTTCTCTAACGAACCATTAAAAAGGCCATTAAAAAATATAAAGATTCGCCTATTGGGTCTGATGATGATTGGAGTGTCCAATCAAAATCGATCACCACTTACCATCTTTTTTGTATATTTACCGTCTTAAGAGTATAAGCGTAAATATATGTTTTAAGTGTTATAAGACGTTTCTTTTTTACTATCCATTTAAAAGCCACCATCGTGGTTATTTTTTACCAAGACATTAGTGCATTGTATACCTTATAGGACATAATTTTTTTCAACCAGGAAAATATGGTATTTTGTTGGAAATTTTGATTTAGTAAAATACTGTATAATTAAATCAAATACCCTTAAAACGTATTAATGTAATTTATTAAAATAATATTTATTTCCAAAAATGATTATATTTTATTGTGGTTTGTTTTTTGTCTGGTTTAACAAAATACCCCCGCCGCAACAAAACTGCCGACTAAACGAATTTCTATCTGCCTGAATTAATTTTCAGTTAAATCTATTTAAATAACATTAGGTTTAACGAGTACCTAGGTTTGCTGCTATAGGGAAACTAATAAAGTACGTTTTAGTATAATATTAATAGCTTAGTATAAAATAAATAAATTTACCAAGTCGAAATGTATCAATGAACAAGCAAACTACAACATTTTACAATCTTCTCCATAAAAATAACATAGGAATTTTTCATTTACAATTTTTTTTTTCTCTCCGTTTAAAGGTCTAGAGAGACATTGGGAAATTTTGTGTTTTGATGGTAAAAAATCAGAAAAAACAACTTTTACCTTTTATGACCCCCGCAAAACCCCTTCTTTTTGTGCCAAATCATACTAATAAAGCAGTACTATCACGTATCTTATAAAGTGAAATCGTGAAAGTGGAATAACAATTAAACAAAATAAAAGAGCAAGTGTGTAGGCAAGATTACTATAATAATCTGCAACCACAATCACTGTACACATTTAGGATTCAAGCCAAAACATTCGTAGTCATTATTTACAATTAGAAAACGCTCAAAGCATCAATAACCTGGAGACAATTGCAAACATTTGCCAATAAATGATAGGTACTTAATTAAATAAACTGATGAAGATAAATTGTTTATATAAAACATAAGGCGAAGCCTTTTATTTCTTGTTTGTCGACATATTTGATATGGTTAGTCCCTTGATGGTTTGAAGTACAAGCTTCCATCTACTCTAACTACTCTCTAGAGGTAAGGATAGGCAAGAGCTTATCAATTATTTTGCAGGCGTTTGATTGCGAAAACCAATAATAGTCTGCAATGCAATGTGGTTTATCACAACTGATACTGTTAATTTACCTGAGCATTTACAATAAAATATTTAGTTATGTCCTATGTACATATATTGATTTATTAATAATATTGGCTTATAATTAGAACTGTCAAAGTAGGATTGTTTAGAGTTATGTTTATGTTTTTAATAAAATAAATAACTGTTGATAGTGAGTGAATAAGGAGTTTAATTTTTAAGTGCGTAATTCATTAACTTATTGACTTTCTGTTTTCCAAAATAATGTCTGTTTATATTTTCCAAAAAATAATGTCTGGAAAACGAAAGATGCCAGTTAATATTTTAATTCAATACTCTTAGTGGATTACTAAAAGTTTATCTACATACAGCAGATCTATGGAATAATTATTCTCTTAAGCGTTCTCTTCCCGTTGCGAAGCACGGGTATGGTGGCTAATAAAAACAATAAACTACTCAAGTCTTGTGTGCATAAAAATGTATCAAACAATTATTTTACACACACACATACCTTGGAAAGGCAAAAGAGAGTTTTTTTTTTATAAAAAAAGATATAGAAACTAATTTACGCTTAATAACGTGATTCGTTCCTTTTTCTATATGATGGACAAAAATTGTTTTATGACAGAATATACATTTAGAGAATTTGGCTTTTTTAATTTTGAATTAAGCACTCTATCGTTCCTTTGGGTCTGACAGCGATTCGGTGGTCGGTTTCTAAGTCATCTATAGCATAGAAACATGTAATCTAAGTAACATATTAGAGTTGATATCCGTGAAATGTTTAATATTTCCGGTGTAGAAGGAGTTGTCAAATGTTTTATTAATATTTATATTTACGAAGAAGTTTTAAAGTTACACTATAGGATTACTATTAACAATCAAAACTCAAACATGCATCTAAAAATATGTGTTACTTAGTACGATAGGAGCTTTTTGCAAAGTAGTTAGTTTTTAGCCACTGATGTAATTCAGGTAAATGTATTACATTTATATAGAGAATCACTAGAAGTTATGACGACACTTTGCAACAGATTATGACCACGTACAATACAGAGTTTGGGCTCAGCACGCACGATGCTGATATATTACTTCATACTTTCAACCTTCCATTAATCATAAAAGTGTTCTTTGTCTGTAAAATAAACTCCGTTGTGAAGGAAAAATTGGGAAAATAGTCTTGACCAATATTTACAGTAGGCCACTAACTGTGGTACTGTTACTGTACAACTTTAAACCATAAAGTGTATTCTAGCTAAATTTTAGGAAACCAATTAGGCTTTAACTATCTGTAAACGTTTAATCATCCAAAAGTAATATGGCAATATAAATAATAAAATTAATTGACCCATGGATAGACACTAGAGTCGGTATTTCAAATAGATTGGCCAGTTTTTTGTTAAAATATAGATTAGTTAAATGAGAAGTATAATGTAAAGTATTCATTAGTTTAGTCTTTGGTTCAATGATATGGCTTAAGCGATGCTATATTCAACAAAGTTGCAATTTTGTTTGGCTTTTATGAAAGGTTTGCACAATACCGACGGAGTATGTTGATTAAAATTGTTAATTTATATCGAATATGGCTATTTAACCAAGTCAAACTTAAATTAATTAATTGTAAGCTGTAGCTACTTTTGTCTCATCAACTATCTCGTAACAAAATATAATAGTAAAATATTGTTTGATATGGTAGCAAACACTCATTCAAAGAGAGAGCTCATTCAAAGATATTAATTTTGAAAAATAGTCTACAGCTGGAAAAATAATAAGAGCTTCGCTCGCTCCGCTCAATAAGCTTATAGATAGCATGCTTCTACAGAATCCAAAATTCAAGTTTTTCCCACATAAGCGGTTTTTAAGAAAGAGACCAAAACAAAGTAGGTAAAAAATTGAATTTTGTTTCAAAAATCAATTGTGGACGTGTAACTATTACATATAGTAAACTAAAACAAAATATTCTTCCGCTTACTCTCCCAGTTGCAAACGCAAAACTCATATTTAACGGCAAGAATTACTTAAGCCAACCCCGTTTAAAGGATGGCTAGTATATAGCTAGTATGTATATTCATGGCTAGTAAATAAAGCCAACTGGTATTTTAGCTGTGCACTTCAAACTTTTATGTTTCAATATTATAAACAACACTTGCAGGGTTGGAACATAGTTAAATTGGAAATGCAGATATTGCATGAATGTATAACGTAGTATCAACCTTGGACGTGCTTGGTTTATACAACTACTCGTCTATGCATACATAACCATTATAGTTATATCGTTCTTACGTTTAAAGTGTTAATAAACCAATCTATTTAAACATAACTACACACGAATTAGTTTTTTCTAAAAGTTTGCGACAATGTCTCACCAATCGTAATACATCATGGATCGTCACATGGATTATTAACATCAGCATAAGCGTAGCTTTCCCAAAATAGTCTTCTGTATGCGTATGCACCAATGTCACAGCAAAACCTGTGTTGACCAAGTTAATGACTTGTTTCATCATTACATTTGTACACAAACGTATTATAATCACCAAAGATTATAAATAATTATAAATGAATAACTGAAAGGTTGTTTCCATGTTATAAACATAGTGTTAGGATAATTTGTAAAATAATAATAATAATATAATAATTTGTATAATTTAGTAAATTTTTTTATTCTAAAGAAATATAACAATACAAGATCATTTTTAAGAAATGGTGCTATTTACCATGGATAAACAATGAAGTCGATGAAGTATTTTACCACTTCCAATGAGGTAACTGATGTACAGATGATCGTATAGGAAGAACTGAAGGGAAACAAACTATAACAATACTTGAAGCAAAGTTGAAAAAGTAGACATTAATAGATAGATTCAACAATTTAAGAGAAACCTAACTAGGCGTACTGCTTTCAGGATGATAATTCCCCTAACTCCCTTCCCTTTTTTATTGAGCTGGTTGCTGTATTTATTAAATAAGCTGTTAATTTAGTCGTGTGACCGAAATATCATAAAAATCTAAAAAAATACCGAAATGAAAATGTTTAGAGGCCACGGACATAAGCTAGCTTAAATACTAGAGAAAAACCATAATTACTGTCAAAAATGAAAATGCATATAAATAACAGTAATATGACATATTAGCTTATTAGTGACATCGAACCTTAGCTAATAAATTAGTATTCATAAGGATTTAAACACCAGGGCAGAAGTCTCGGTGTTTACCCACCAGATCAGCAGCGTTGTTTTCCAATCGACAACTGTCCTATGAGATTGGTATTTGCTGTATTAGATCTCACGGCCGTAGCACGATTGGCACACATTTTAAGCCGATTTGGAATAGCACGACTGGCACACTCATTAGAGGGGATTAAGAAGGGTCAAACTGTAAGGTTCGGAAAGGCACGATTGGCACAACAGCCCGGTCAGGTAGTAGCACCCAGGTAGCCAGAATGAGGGAAATTATGAATAGTTTTTGTCCCCACAAATTCCCTGCTGTGGTGCTTATTGAAGTAAGCAAAATTAAGTTCGCGCGACATATCTGCTGCTACGGTTACTGCACTAGCTGGATCCAAATAAACAATCAACGTATGGTATTGTCAAACACTCAAACAATATGCAGCTGGGATTGGCATCAATGTTTTCAGAAAAGTACCCCTGCTTTTGGTGTAAGTATATCAGGTGTGGACGATTTTTAACAACGCAAGAAAATTGGTTCTTGCATCTAATTCCTTCAATTTAGGATTTTAATGAAAATTAAGTATCCTAATAGCTTAAGAAAAAACAGTTCAGTTCCACAATAAAATCCAGGTTGGAACACCGCCCCAAGTGACTATTATCAACACTTCTGCGTCACCAGTTGATTTTTATCAATGTTATTTTGATTGCAAAGTACACTAATACTTATTAATTTTGATTGTATACACTAATAATTCTTTATAGCAAAAATGTTCTTGCCACCGGTCAAAATACGCAGCTAATGCTGCGTCCCGGTCTTATCTGGCAATGTAAAGTTATTAAATTCGGTTTCACAAATGAGCAACTCTAAAAAATGCCCAACTGTTTTTAAATATTTTTAAATGCTTAAAAAGGTGGAAAAGGTGTGAAATGAAACATTAATACGATTCACGATTCTTGACACAAGTAATTTATTATCTTAAAAAAATGAAAATTTATTTACAACATCAATATTATAAAACCCATGTATGAAACTAAAAACAATAACAATTATACAAAGTGCTTTGAATTCGGTAATACAGAGCTTATAAACTATAGAATGAAGTAAAATCTATAATTTGTAATCGATGAGTATGTTGGATATAAATTTTACAATTACACCGAAGTACTAATAATATAAATGACAAACAGAATTTTTGTAGAGACCTAAGTGAGAATAATGAAACACTTTAAATGAATTAAAAAACTAATTTTAAGGCAGAATAGAAATGACACTGGGATGAACATAAATACGTGCGAGAACTGCACAATATGTTTATGGTAAAGATGAAATAATAACAATATCAATGATTTTTGTCGATAAACCTTTTTTCAATTTAGCTGTACTGCATAAAGATAGAAACATATTAATATGAATAGCAGTTTTATCAAGCTTTTAAAATTATTGGCTAAATAAAATAAATATGATGAAAATATATTGCACAAAAGACAAAAAGACTGCATAATAAATATAACAATTACGTATTGCGTTATGCCCATTAAAATTAATCCACCTAACCTAACCTGTGTCTGGTTAGGATGCTACATTCTCATTTAGCAATGTAGTAGACTAATGACTTATCTTGTGGTTTATATACAAAATAAAGTTAAAATACCAGGCAAATACCAAACAAAAAGTGGCAAGAAACATCAAACAGAAAATCACTTAACACTATTAAAAACAACTAACACTTAACTTTTTCTGTACGCTCTTACTACTTTGCATACCTTTTACTGGCAGCAACCACAAAGTCTTTCATTGACAAAATACCGCACAAAAACATTTGTTTGGCGTCGTCAAGTTTCTGTTGGCTCCTTTTGAACTTAGAGCCTGGGGGCCGAGGAGGGTCATTGATAGAATTAATCTTCACGTACACAAACGTTTGATAACTGATCAATTCTTTAGTGAAACAGAAAATGTCAGGGTGAGCATGGTAAAAGTTTTTTTTGAAGTGTGAGTGAAACGATTCACACGGGTTGGTTGTAACATGGTTTTTCGTGAAAGAGGCCCACATTTTTGGAGGAAATTTAGATTCCTCCTCGATATAGTTTTCCACGAGGTAATCGGCGTATCTGGCAAATTTCTGGCCCTGTGGAATGGATGTCATGAAGTCTTCAACGAAGCAAGTGCCAACATCTTCGGGGCTCAAAAATGGAAGACCGAAAATTCTGTGGAGCCATTTCGAAGCCTCTTGCTCTTCTACGTTGTTGATGTCAGGGCTTCGATACACAGTGGCCAATCCAAGGTTTTGTACCTTTCGAAACCTGTAATAGCGGAAAAAGTTAAAACCCTTACAATGCATTCATTTTACAAAGTATGGAAATTGATACAAAGTACAATAAATGATTTTCCTCAAACGGTCCTGAAGCCCTCATGTGGTCCGGCCTAAAAAGCTAAAACAATTTTCTGTAATTGTAAAAACAAAACATGATAATAAAATAAACTTTTTTAGCCTCAATATTACATTCTGTTTTTTTTTATACAACATTTTACAACCAAAACTGTTCCAAAAGAATGTCATGCAGGTATTAAAAAACATTCCTAATATTCCGTCGTGAATATTAAGAATTGATGTTTTTAATTAACTAAACATTGCAAATTGAGGCTGAAAATTAACATTCATGAATTTAACATATCGCTGAATAAACCTAGAAATGTTAATTTGCAAAAAGAGTTACAGGTAATAAGTTTTTATAGATCGGTCAAGTTACAACAAACATAAACCTTAGGCCCTCATATTAACAATGAGTAACTCAATAACTCAATAACTCGTTTATTAAACCAAAGTAACAAATACAAATTTGCATTAGTCATGTCAAACAAAATATATCTTTACGTCTAAAATTAAAATAAAACAATTGTGCTTTAATCAACTAGATTTACGAGTGACAATCTTCTTCAAACTTAATTAAAATTAAACCCATCAGCGACACATTCACGGACACTGTAGCAACTTTTGGCCAAGAGTAACCTTTTTACTTGCCTTTTGAAGCGGACCAAGTCCGGCTCCAGCTGAAGGGAGGGAGGAAGTAGATTGAAAAGTGTATTTTAGTAGAGTACTTTAGTACGACGGAGCTAAGTAGGCCTACTAAAACAGTTTCGAAATGCCGAACATTACTTTTTTGTGTTATATTTAAAAATTATTAAATGCAAACAGCTATAAAATGGTAATTATTACATTCATAATGATATTATTTAAAAAAAATTTAAAACCACACTCACGTACTCTTCTTGCGAATGACTCATGTCAATTTGGGAATGTCATACCAGCTGACCTGATTAGCCCCTCTACATTCCTACAGTACCTAACCATGACATCATTATGTCCTTGTTTGTATTGATATGCAAAAAACATACCAGCCCTTACATTCCTGGGAATGCCTAACAAATACCATAGACAAGCAACACACCAACAGTGTGTCACACAAAGTAGCGAATTTATATTTTGTACTAGAATGAGAAAAATAATATTGTAACGCTGAATATAATACTCACCAACTTTGCGTCAGGTGGAACCGACAACCAAATATGTCCGCTCTTGGCCAAGTTTTTTTAAGAGCATTATGGATGGCGATTTCGAAGTCGACCATTATTTCTGCCAGAGAATCATTTCCAATCATAATCCTTATTTTCTTAAACAGACACTCATATGTCGCCTCCGTTTTGTTGGGGAGAAGACAAAACAAGACTGGAACATAATGCCCGTTTTTCACAATAAATATTGTGAAAAGCTGCTTAAAAAATTGGCAGCAGTATTCGAATGTACCGTCCATCAAAACTGTTGAAGTGGTTTTCAATTCTTCTACATTTGTTCTACAACCAAAAATAACAATGTGTTTCTCGTGATCGTTTTCAAGAAGGTATTGTTCATTTCGATCAGTGAAGAGGCTCAATTCGTCAAGGTGTTGCTGTGTTTCCTCAATGCTCTTCGGTAAGGGTGGCAGATTTTTTCTCCTAGCTTGATAAATAACTTTCCGCATGTTGGATACATCTTTTTCCGTTAATGTTTCCTTGTTGCAGCAAGATGCAATTTCTTCTTTTAATATTTTACATGGTTTGGTATATAAGTCTTCTTGTGCCTTCCTTTTACAACTGTTCGACACTAATTGTCTTCCGTACTTAATTTCGTTGCCTTCGTGGTTATGCATAGTGATTGAATCATTTTCTTTTATTATCAACGGATCACCTAGAAACATATTTAGTTATTAGTCCATGAGTTGTATTTATTAAGGGGGGTAATTTAGTAAAATCCACAAGTTTTACAACCACCATTTACAAACTAACATATCCCATGTATTAATATACAAAATTTAAAATCTTCCGGAAGAACGCGTGAGAAATCCAAAGTTAACTAAGGTTCACAAAAAGAACAAGAAAATAAAAGTTATAATGTGAAAATAATGACATTTGACACATGTGTTTGTTGGGAATTTAAAGGGCTAGATAACAAAGGTTTAGGGTTGCAAAATCTTCAAGAAAATAATGAATATTGCTTGTAAAAATCATGAAACAATACAAAAGTGTTTGTATGCCTCACATATAGGCAGCTATGCCTGTGCCATACAAATTTTGAAGCTAATAAATGTAATAGATTGGTCGTAATAGTGTTACAAGTTTGAGATTTCTCTAATATTGATAAAAAACTACCGATATTATCCACTTTTTTCGTTGTCTATACTACTATTATATACACATTTGATGGTGTCTGTCCGGATGTTTATTACTAATAGGTGCAATAACTACTGAACCGACTGGGCTTAAATTTTATATACAAAAATATAGCAACGATAGCAAGAATGGTAATAGGACTATTCATACTTCGATACTGACCGTGGGATTTGCCCCTTTTTCTTTAAAAGTTCTGAAGTGAGGTTTTTAAAAGTAAATATTGATTGGTCTTCATGGGCAGAACACTTGCAATTTTTATAATTGCTTTGGCATTTCAATGTAAAAAAAAACTGCCAAATCGCATAATTCATAATAAGTTCAGACAAACAAAACATGAATATAATATGAACGTTGATTTTTTTACATTTAGCTAATTTAGTCGTGTTTTGCTACACCTATGCTTAAATTATACTAACGAATATCATATATAACTAAATTGTACTGCGTTGATTTTTGTGTTCTAAAAATACTCTTATTTTATCTTATAAAGCTTGCAGTTCACATATGACAAAATCATAGATTAAATAAAACGAGCTGTTGGCCCGTCCTACGTACTGGTATCAAGTAGTCCATTTAAAACTGTATATAGTTATATCAATATGTCTAACCCAAATTCAAGCATAGTTTAAGCATTGTAGTTCAAAATTCATTGTAATTATTAAAACTGCCAATATGAATTAAAACATGATATTATTGTTATTTTCCCAACCTTTCCTCAAAAAGTCTTGAAGTAAAATAATTTTCATAGGCTTTCTTTTGAAGACTCGTGAGCTTCGAATCGTAAACATAAATGGTTATATAATCTTACTTATTGCCTATAATCAATGACAAAATCACAGAGTGAATAAACTAACCTCATAATCTATATAAATAAAATTAGAGTGTTGTCTGTACATTGCTCAGAATCATATACTTTGCAGGTTATTTTTACGTTTTATACGAATTATACGAATCAAGATTATTTCTTCTAGCTGTCACTGATATGTTTACATTGAATGTTGTTTACAAATACCGCAACCAATTCCGATCACGTTTTGGCAAATACAAACCAAGTAAGATTAAAAACGTTTTCCCTTACATAAAGGATTTAATTAATCGCAAGTGCAATAATTTGTTGGGTATCCGTAAATGAAAATAGAGATTCTTTGTGTATCAAATTGTTCTTGAGTTTTGATAACCGGGAAAAAGACCTTGAATATATGGCTGGGAAATATTATGTTTTATTCGTCATGTGTATAAGTGTACAGTTCGTGTATGTGTTTCAAAAACTCCAAGACGCACCTAATGGGGAAGCTCAAGACCTTATATTAGGTCTGATGATGGCGATTTAATTTTGCCGAAATCTCCTGTAATAGGATACATTAGGATCGACCGGCGGACACAGGTAATTTAACCTTTTATTGATTGTCATACCGATCCGGAACAATAACAAACAACATAAAATGAAGTTATGGATAATAGTTTGGCCTGCATATCTGAAAATATGCAAACCAACTGCTGTTTTTACATATGAAGGTTTCAACTGAATACTAAAAGATCCCCGTGCGTAGAACGGGCTACAGCTAGTTATATACAATATTTTTTTATATTCAAACAGCTGTTAGTTATAACAAATTCTATTGCACTAAAACAAACTAAAGATTTTAAAGACCGCCCAAAAAAATAAATTAAAACCTCTAGTATTGTATTATGTATAGTTTGAATAATCTCTCATCCTCTTACCGAATAAATGAACTTATCAATGATTATAGCATAACACATAGTAAAAATAAGTCAACCCTGCGTATATCATTTCATTTTCATCCAAATGCTGAATTTGTATAGAAAACGCTGAATGTTTACTGTTGTTATATTAAACAAATGGTATTATACCAAAAGCTGGAGTAGAATGTTAGCTCCGGCTGCTAGACTTTTTAAATTTTTAAAATGAATTAGTAAAAAACTGAAACCCTAAGCTAAAATTATGGCTTAGGCTTCGACATTCCCTAGTTCTCAAAATTATTTTTCTTTCAACACAAAAATCATGAAAGTCCGTCAAGTGGTTAATTTAGAATGGTCAAATAAAAACCCCTGTCGTGTTTATCATGTATGATGATGATGATATCTGTTAATATGTTTACTTAATAATTAGCGTGACAATGTAAGGGCAAGATACACTATGGACCTGATAAAAGAACTGGTTTGTATATTATGTTATTCGTTGACATTTTTATAGAGTAAATATAAATGTAATGAAACATAATATACTGTATTTATTATTAAATGTTTAGTCCTTGGTTTTTTGATAATCATACTAGTTTTGTCTGCCGTCTTTAATGCTAAATTTCATATGTACCTTAAATAAATATGTATTAAAAAGTTGTTTTTACTATTTCATTAAAAATAAATTCCTTTTGGCATTGCTTGACAGAAGCTAACTTCATAATTTACAACTTTTTATAGCATAGATTTCGTTTATTTACCATTTCAAAAGACTACTGATAAAGCAAACCCACATTT
Source organism: Macrosteles quadrilineatus (assembly GCF_028750875.1). Taxonomy (NCBI): domain Eukaryota; kingdom Metazoa; phylum Arthropoda; class Insecta; order Hemiptera; family Cicadellidae; genus Macrosteles; species Macrosteles quadrilineatus. The sequence continues at coordinate 5,139,633 of NW_026542605.1, forward strand.
AAAAATTTTATATCAGCTGTTATATCAGATGTTAGTGTTGCTAATGACTTGTTGTGATTGAAGATTTTTGATTTATTGTTTAAGACGATATACCTAAAATATAATTTATTTCAATCTAATAATTAGTAGTTTTTAAAATTTCAATATTGTAATTTTATGGGTAAAAAATAAAGAAAAAATGTGTAAATAAGGGGGATGAAGACAAACGTGTATATGAAAATGTGATTCGAAAAAAATGGTTAGTTTTTCTTATATCAGCCTACGCATTATTATATTTTATCAAACCCAAAATTACAGGTTTCACTATACTTGCCAGATTTAAAAGCCACCATCGTTTCTATAGGTAAAGGCAATTAAGAAGAATTTTGCTTCTTAGTGTTGGCAGATCCGGATGTGTAACTATTTTACACAACAGAGTAAATATCAAAATGCAGTTCTATTTCGTGCCTATCTTCCAGTTCCAAACCACTGGTACAACAGCTAGTACAAATTATAAAATGTTAAGTAAAATCTTGAAACTCCGTAATGTAAAATCTGACAGTATTTAATATCATTTGTTGTCACATTAAAATCAAACGGGCCGTTTCAGAGGTGTGATACCATAACTGAAATTTCCATAATCTCTGCGCGGACAGTACAATTATTGCTTTCGGCTGTCTACATAAAATTAATCTGATGGCCTTATGTTATATGCGCTATCTAACAACTATCAAATATAAATAAGATGCGACACGTACCTTCTGTGATGCACTTTGCTTGACATCTTGTCCTTCTTCTTGTCTCACAAAGCCACCTAATTTTCCCACATTTGAATGTATACTGTTTAGTGTACCGGTATCCATCCAATATAATGCACTCCTGGCCTCTCTCACTTAAACTCACTACAACTTCATCCATCCTTCCACTTTGAAATATGACACAAAACTGCTACATTTGCCCCCGAAAAATACCACAACCATGAGTTGTGGTGGGGAGGGGTCGGTTTAGTTACATTCCACAGTTTTGCATATGTGGAAAACCCAACCCCTGCCACTACCTGGGGATTCGCCTTTACCCCGGGAGTTTAAAGTCTCGGGTCGACTTTTAGTTTTTTATGTATAGATTAATCAAAAAGTTTTTGAACATTATAGTTCCCAAACTTGAATTATATGTTATAGGGAAAGTTCAGTAATCCTCTACCTTTTCAAGGTGAGGGAGTCTTTTAATAGAAATCAATAACACTAATACAATTAGATCATAATCCTGAGGTAAAAATAACGTAAATTGAAACTTGAAACTGTTACCAGTTATCGTAAGTTCTGCCCTAGACAGTTTAACTAAGTTTTCAATTTTGTATGGACTTTAAAAATTAAATGTATCCCAGCTTATTTGCTGATTTATCAGTTCAAATGTGTCGAGCTTTGGAAATTGTGTTAACATTTAGTTTTTTCTAAAAAAAAATAACAGAAGTTTGGTTACAAGTCATCCTAGTTATGTAATCTTAATCTTTTTATAAAGATGGGTTTAAATTACAGTATAAATAACAAAAATGTACATGCGTCATATTTTTACTTCACAAATGCAATATTTATATTTATTGTACGTTAGCTCATATTTGTGTTGAGTTGAAATGACTGCCGTGCAGAGTTGACGGGGAATTTTACAATTACCGTTTTACCTCGTTCGATGGTGTCTACCTGGTCGAGTGGTTGTGCCAATCGTGCCTTTTCCAAGCAGGCGAGTTGACCCTACTTATTCCGCTCTAATGAGTGTGCCAATACTGCCATGGGCAGAAGATTCAAAAATGTGTGCCAATCGTCCCGTCCCCGATCTCACGGCACCTTTGATTGTGACAAAACACAAAGGTTCCATTCTGATCACGCTGTTGGATGTATCCTACACAACCCGGGAGAAAAATTGGTTTACTCGTGTTTCCTTTGAACAGGGAATGAAGGTGTTATCTATAAAATTGCCGGGAGATTGCTCCGTTTATCAAATAAACTGCGATTTCCACAGAAGTATTGGCTGTGTGAATAGTAAACGAAAACTAAATTTAGAAATAGTACTAAAGAAAATTTAACCATTATTTTTAGTGTATCAACCCCTTGATCAATTAATTATTAATACTTACATTAAGATGACGAGGTTTCATAAAAGGATCATCACTTATTTATTACGATAAAACTAAACAATTTCTGATCATTACAACGGGTTTTGTCATGGTAAAAATGCAATATATTGGTTTCAATCTGTTACAGTACAATACAAAGATATCCCCCTTATACCTACATAAGATCTTAAACCAATGAGGCGAAGGTATATACATTAATTGTATTCTATACCACTAAAAACACATTTTGGGAGTGGAGGTCGTTCATTTGATACCAAATATGTAAAGTTATTCAAGAAAATCTATTTATTTTGTCCAAGTAAACAGTTCCCTTAATTTTTTTCGTTTATATATCAAACTCTATTAAAACTGTCATGGGAACATAGACAACTCTAGGAGTAAATCCCAGTCTTATTACTATAATCGACATGAGAATAGCAATGTACAATGGCGTCCATTTAATACAAAATCGTATGGATGATTAGGTATTTCAAAATACTTTCAAGACCAATAAGTAGGTGAAATTTTTAATAGTTAATTAGGCTAATATATCACTAATAATATACTCACATATTTTCTAGATAACCTTATAAAAAGATGCGTACTTTGAGTTATATTTTGTTGAAACACACATTATAATTATGTTTCATACTTCCCTTTTCATATAGAAGTGATATAGCGTTGCTTCATTAACAACTTCCCGCGTTTGACTAGAAAGTTTTGGTGGTAATCAATGCAATGGTTGTTTTCTATCTTGTTTCATATTCCGAGTGACATTAGAGTAATGCAAATGTGATTATCTGATGATATATCTGACGTTATATTTGCAATCATTACTAATCCATACTAAACACGATTTATCAATAATTAGAACTACTGTAGAACAATCTTTCACATGAGAATGTGCTTTTATTAGAAAAAAAATCACAAATTTAGAACTAAAACATTGCACTAGAAGCATAATACGCGTGACTAAAATTCGTTCTCAATATTCTACAATTATTTATTGATTAATATCATGCCATGTTAAAATGTATTTAAAAAAGTTATATAATTGTAAAAGTATTCCAGCATACTTTACACATGAACCATGTTAAAACAAGTCACTATAAACTTTTTCTTTTAGCGATTGAAAACATTAACGAAAAGATTATGATTGAATCATTTCACTTGAAATTCCCAAAACAAGTGATTCAAACACCACAGAGTCAAAGTACGATCACCAAATCACATAGTGGTTCTTTGTTCGACAAAATATCCCTGAATAGTTTTAAAATATGAGTATTTCATAACCTAAAAACTGAGTTTGAAACATTCGCGAAACTAACTAGTTGGACACGTTGAATACACAAATGTTCCCTAATAACTTTGGCCACAAATCATGACATTGGTAACCTCTACCAATTAGTGTTCGGGACCAATAAGCTTTCCACCTTTGCGGTGAACGGCATTTAGCCTGACACATTTCCACATTGCCAACAACAAAACCAGCATTGCTCGGTGAACGAGAGAATTTTACCATTTGTATGTTTGATAAATAAAAATGTTATTTAACTAGAATTTCTTTTTACTTTTTGTTTTCATATGATTTTAACAATGTTGAAACGTAAGCGTTTTGAAGTGTTGTTATTTACAAATTCTACAATTCTTACAAATATTATTTACAAGTTCTATAAAAAATAGTAGTTTACGCAACGATTGCGTAAAGATAGTGTTAACAACACGAGTAGAAAATTTAAGGTGCGAGCCTTGGCGAGTGCCTTAAAAACTTCTACGAGTGTCAACACTATTTACGCGAGGTGCGTACACTACTTTACCTACGACGGCGTTTTAATTACTAAAAATCACTACTCATAACTTCTAAGAGAGGTTATGTTTTTGTTTATAACCTCTCATTGCCACTGACAGTGATTCAACAAAACATTGTATCAAACACTAATTGCACTTGCACCAATCAACAATTAAATTGGTCTGAACAGCTGATTAGTTGAATTTCGAATTATTATTCTACAATTTTGCTTCTCCTCTCTCAATCCTTGAACCTCATTGGTCCGTTACCCGTCTTGTTATGAGTAAAACTATGCTGTTATGAAAGTAAACAATGCTGTTATGAGATACTTTTCAATTCTAAGAACTGTACTGAAACGGCTACTTTTAAAAACGGTTAAACGGTAAAAAAGGTAAAATATATTATATCAATACTCATGCATATAAACACTAAACAGGTCTATTAATGATCAGCTTAATATCCACCTGGAAAAAGTCTGGTCACAAAGATGGGACTGAATTGAGGGTATAAATTGCCATTCAACGTCTACAGGTTGGTGTGTTTATACTTTAAGTTTATTAAAACGTTTTTATTAGGTCGCTTTCTTGTCCGCTACAAATTTTGCAACCGATTTTATACTAACTTCCCGATGAGCTAGGGACTTGAAACTTGAAACATATCTCACAACTGGAAGGCAATGCAATATTATACAATTTAATTTTCATATTTCCATTGGGCTACGCCCCATGGGCTTGTTTATATTAGCTCGCTTTCCTACAAATTTTGATATCAATTTTAAACGATGTTCCCGATAAGCTAGAGACTTGAAATTTGAAACATAGCTCACAAATGCATGACAATGCAATATTATATATCATTTAATTTTCATATTTCCCTTGGGCTACGCCCCATGGGCTTCCAAATTTTTCATGTTTACATTTTGAAAGAATGTAAATAAATATATCAATTAATTTAAGTCAGCTGTAAATACTTAAATTTGACAGTTCAAAGAGCAGAGGTTTTCCAAGAGATTCTTTATACAAACATTTCAAAATATAGATAAACAATCTGATTGCAGATATAAAGATGTTTGTTAATAATGTAAATTGTTATTTATTTAATGTTCTATAAAGTAAACAATAAATTAAATAGATTGATATATTTATAGTTAGTTGGTAGGCCATGCATTCGATCTAATACATAATTATATGAAAAGAAACTCAAATAAACCTTAGATTTCCCACATGCCTTTGTCTTAATCTGATATAGATGCTTGAAATAGATTTAACATCCTCACGCATTAAAAAACTAAAAAAATAGAAAATAATTTATGAATAAAAAACTTTTTTAAACAAAACGTTTTTAAACGCCCTAAAAAGTAGAAAATAATTTACAAATAATTTATAAATATGTTGAGAGAGTATAAATACTTGTACGATTTAAAACGAAAAACGTGGGGTGCATGCAATAGATAGTTTACCTTCACCTACTGAACTAATGTATTATTATCAATTAATTGCATGCACCCAACGTTTTTCGTTTTAAATCGTACAAGTATTTATACTCTCTCAACATATTTATAAATTATTTGTAAATTATTTTCTACTTTTTAGGGCGTTTAAAAACGTTTTGTTTAAAAAAGTTTTTTATTCATAAATTATTTGATAGTCCAGTTTGGTCTATTTGGGTTAAGTATTATGTTAAGTATTATATTAGGAGTCAGTAAATATGTGCCTAAGCCTAGTAGGCGTGATGATTTTGTAGAAAGTAGGACTTTTTTTAGGGAGAAGCTTAACCCCTCACACACAGAAGTAGGTACCAATAGGCCTAATCAGAATTTGGATGACCTGTGCTCGCAATCACTGGACTCCAGTAGTTACCATGATCTGAATTCTAGTACTGTAAATAGGCCTATGCAGGTTAATAGATTTTTATTCCTTAATGTCCAATCACTTAACAACAAGATGTTGGAGCTAGAGGTAATATTGGAGTCTGATAAGTACAATGTTCTATGTTTCACCGAGCATTGGCTTAATAGAGACGAACTATCTACTAAAGACATTCCCGGATTTAATCTCATCTCAGCTTTTTGTCGCTTGGAACGTAAGCATGGTGGTGTGGCCATATTTGTTGCTTGTAGTCTTGTCCAATGTTGTAAAGTAATCAATGTCGAGAGATACTGCATGGAATTACATCATGAGTTTGCATGCATCGCTCTCCTTAATTTAAATATCGTCTTGATTGTAGCATATAGATCACCAAATGGTGATGTGAACATGTTCTTTGATGCCCTGGAGCAACTAGTTGGATCTCTGTCCAATTATAGAACGAAAAACTGCCTAGTGATTGGAGGAGATTTTAACATAGACCTGGCTGCAAAGTGTGAACGCAAAACTGTGATGTTTGTCAATCTTTTAAAATCAATGAATCTGTACTGCCTAATTGACAGGCCTACCCGTGGTAAAGCTTGTCTGGACAATGTGGCCTCTGACATTGATAATAGGCTTGTGAAGGTGGGTGTATGTTCGTATGTCCTAAGTGACCATGACGCAGTGTTCTTGGAAGTACCACTGCCGGAGAAGAAGCAGAATCGCCATCAACCTTCTACGTCAAGGGAGATTAGGCCTGTTAATCAGGCTAAGATAGACTACTTCATATCTATTTTAGATGGGGTCGAGTGGTGTAAGTTATTAGTAATCGATGGTGGTGAGGCAAATTTTGATCTATTTATGGAGACCTTCATAAATATTTTTAACCAGTGCTTTCCGGTTAAAGAAATTAAAATCAAAGCTGCTAAGCCTATGTCTAAGAGCCGTAGGCCTACTTCCAATTGGATCAACCAATCAGTACTTGCCAAAAAAAGTTGGGTTCTATTTCTGTACGACATGATGAAAAGCTCGGGGAGTACTGACATAAAGAACTTGTATAATCAATGTAAAAAGGAGTACAAGAGTGAACTAAAATCAGCCAAACTGGTGGCAAATATGAAGTTTATTGAAGGCTCAGCAAATAAATGTTCCGCTGCTTGGAAGATCATAAAGAAGGTTACCACCCCCAGCCTATCTAGAGTGCCTGAAGTAACTCCGGACCAGTTGAATGAGTACTTTGTGGAAACGGTGCAGTCCCTTAGAGAAGAGATGGAAGATCCTGGAGTATCTGCATTGGAGTTGCTGGAGAGGTGCCCCTCCCCTACCTGCAGATTCGAGGTTGAACTGGCTTCTTGTGACCAGGTGCTGGATGCTGTGAAGGATATGAAGACATCGAGATGTAAGGACATTTATGGCATTTCTAATGATTTCTTAAAATTGATTATTAACCATATAGTTGACCCTTTGACCTTTTGTGTAAATCAATGTATAGCTGAAGGGATTTTCCCAAAGATTTAAAAAAAGTCTAAAACCATTCCCATCCACAAAAAAGGCAGTTGGGACCTACCAGAAAACTTTAGGCCTGTGTCGATTCTGCCCATCTTTTCTAAGGTGTTTGAATATGTTATTCAAAAGCAACTTTACCATTATTTCGAATCAAACCACCTGCTCTCGGACACTCAATACGGTTTTCGTGCAGGGCGGTCGACCATTGCTGCGGTCGACAATTTGGTTAAGATTGTTCTTGAAAGTTTTGAAGAGGGTAGTCTTGCTGGGGTCACCATGTGTGATCTCAGCAAGGCTTTTGATACAGTCGATCATGAACTGTTAATCAAAAAACTTGAATTTTATAAGGTTGGGCCTAGAACACTCAGTTTGATTGAGTCTTATCTGTGTGGCCGGGAGCAGGTTGTGTTTGCTAGAGGGCAGAGTTCTCGTGCCAAAACATTGTCTCATGGTGTACCGCAGGGCTCAATCCTGGGGCCTCTGCTCTTTTTAATCATGGTCAATGATCTAAGTCATAACACTGACGCAACTGTCATTAGCTACGCAGATGACACTACTCTTGTGTGTACAGGTAAAGATGAAGCCATGCTAACAGGGGATATGTCACGTTCCTTGGAACAATCAGCTATCTGGTTCCGTGCAAACTATCTCTTTTTAAATAATGCCAAAACTCAAAGTCTGATTTTTTCTCTAAGGCGGATAGGCGATAGGCCTATCAATGATTCCAATAATGTTAAATTACTTGGCTTAACCCTAGATAATAAGTTGTTATGGGATGATCAAGTTGCAGTGACATGCAGCAAATTATCAAGAGTTGTACATTTATTAAGAAATTTGAAGGTAAATGTTCCCAAACAATACTTAAAAGTAGCCTATGTTGCATTTTTTCAAAGTATAATTTTATACGGCCTAAGCCTATGGGGCAGTGCAACTGATGTTAAAGGTATCTTAACTGTTCAAAAGAAGGCAATTAGGTTAATGGCTGATGCTTCTTATGACGCACATTGCAAACCCTTATTTGTATCTGAGAAACTGATGACTGTTTACAGCTTGTATATTTTTGATATTTTAGTTAAGTTTAAGGAAAATAGTATTGGGAATGTAGTAACTAGAGCCGAGGTGCATGAGCATGACACAAGAAATAAACATCTAATAGATATACCTTATGTTAGACTTAGAAAAACTCAACTCAACTGTGATATCTTAGCAATAAATCTATTTAATGCATTGCCTTATTCAGCACGAAACCTGGAGATCCGCCAGTTTAAGCGGAAACTACAAGAGATGCTATTGGCGCATCCTTTGTATGCTTTAAAAGAATTTTTTGAAATTCCTACAGCTGTTGTAAGTAGATGCTTTTGATTGCTTTTGCTGTGCCTGAAGTTTGAAGTAGTTTGTGCATGGTGTGTTTTTTTTTTGTTTTTTTGTTTTGAAAGTAGATATGAGTAGTTTGTGCACTATTTATTCACTATTGTAGTTGCCATTATTTAACTATTTATTTATTTATTATATTTGCCTGTTTTTGTGCATGGTGTGATTTAAGCTAAGTCAACCCAGTTTACTAACTGGGACTGTTAGCCTAACTGATTGTTGCCAGATGATTATTATATGACTTGTCTGATTGCATGTAACTGCATGTTTAAAAGACCAAATAAAATTCTCATTCTCATTCTCATTCTCATTCTTATTCTCATTCTCATTCTCATTCTCATTCTCATTCTCATATTATTTCGTGTGATAAGGAGTGAGTAAAATCAACTACTATAACGGACTTTTCTTCTGTGGCCAGTAGTACAGTAGCAGGGCTTGAGATATACATATGTATATCTCAACCTATGTACACAACCTATGTAGTCAAATAGTTTCTTCAGGTATTGCATTTTCTTGAAATTCTCCCAAAAAAGAATTTCCATTTTCTGTTTTCAAAATAAAACTTTCCTAGAAGGACGGACATTGCGAATAATTTCTCAATGTTTTTATATCCTCCATTCTTAATTGTTTATTTATCATCTTTACAATGTGCTCGTGTTGAAACAGTGATTTTGATATGAAACAAAATATTCTTAACTTTATCTTTTACTACTCTTAAAAACTATGTAAAATACGCAAATAGATTTGTTTAAATCCAACAGAAGTATTCACCTCAGCTTCATTTAAATGAAGATAGATGACTTCGTGACAGGCTCTGTGAAATGACAGTGTAATGAAAGTAAGTTATTAGTGTTAGTACTGTAGAAGATATTAGAAGCAGAACTTCAGCCATTACAAACTTACCTTGTCTAACAAGACAGTCAAACATTAGGGACGAACACAGCATTGGACTTTGTTATTCCGACTTCGGAAGTGAGGAGTTGTGTAACACATTTTTGTCAAGTTCCATTTATAGCTTTAATATACAATAAATAGAAAAATGTCTTTGTGATCCTAGATAACAAAGGTGAGGTAACACAACTAGCTTGATTTGGTTTTGGCAAAGCTATTTTTTAAGATGTTGTTAACATGTTTAGGTTTTAGTTGTGTAATTTTAAATCTATGAGATAACAATCTAAAGATGTTTTCCCAAATGTATGATCCCCGACGTATGATTCTGGTCCCTGAATTCATTTGAAATTATGCATTCTAACATTAGGCCAATGATGAATATTGAGAATACCGTGGTTTGAACCTTTAACTGTTGATAAAACCTTCAGTATCCAATAGTCAATCGTTTGAACCGTTCACTTACTAAAGGTGAACCCAATCCAATGGCGTTTAACAAACACGATAGTAAAAATTTGAGGAAATCGCTTAACAACACAAAATATTTTCATAAAGATACTCCGATAAGAATTACATTTTAACTTACGAGGATGAGGATGTTCGTAGTCCTCTAGTTGACTACTACTAATTTACATGAATAACAAACAAATTATACGTCTAATAACTCTAGTATTACTAGTTATCACACTAGTGTTATTAGTGTGATAACACTTACTAGTGTTATTAGTCGTATAATTTGTTAGTTTTTTCAGGTAACTTAATAACACGTGCGTTGCTGATCAAGAAGTTATTTACTAACTTACAAAAAAGAAACCTACTTTTTTAAAAGAATTGTATTTTATACACTAAATAAAACCATTTATCTTAATGAAAGTAGTGAAAACTTTTGAAGAACTATATATAAGATTAACTAACTCAATAAAATGTACTCGATTAAGTTCCTCTAACATCATGCACTAATATAAGTGGGCTATTATTTATATTTGGATAACTGCATACCTGTGGTTTTGAGAGGAAAACTTTAGTGGTAGGGTGGTAAGCACACATTAGTGTATTACTGTATATATTCAAGTGCATTAATCTTGTTAGTGGTGACCTAAATAATAATAATTGCATGTGCGTAACCAATGCATTAAAGCACTTTAGCTTGCATTTGTGAGAGCGGCGAGTACTGTTGAAGTGTACTTCTAAAATTATATTGACTATTCCATTTCCAAAAATGTTTCATATTCAAATTCATTGTTATAATAAGTTGTAATAAATGATGACGCTTTCTTTTACTACTTTAATCAAATTTTAAGCGAGTAGATAAGATTATAAGTCGGATTTTAATGTTCTAAACATCTCACATTAGTAAATTTATTAATTTATCTTTAGAGCATTCAAATTATAGATTTTAACTTGTTTGGTTATAAAAGTGTTACATAATTTTATGTTTACTTGTTAGAATTTGTTGTCTTGTCCAATTTTAAACAGACGCCGTCTTTGGTCATAACTAAAAGTTAACTACACGTTAACTTCTTCAATTACGGGTCCATTTTATTTTGGGCTAGTATAAAAGTTTATAAACAATTTCCATACATTTTTACACACGACGGATGACAAATATGCCTTATCTTGTTCACTGTCAATTCGTTACTGAATTAAAAATGCCATGAAGTTGGAAGCTGAAAATCCTTTATCGGAAAACAAAGAAATTAAATTGAAATAAAAACTTATACTTAATATCAAATATGAATTGTTAAAGAATTCTTAAAGAAATCTTGTTATTTATGCCAAAGATGTTAGAAATATGATAAAAAAGTTATGACAAGTCTTTGCTGGACTTTGACAGACTCTAAAGTGTTGATTGTTGTTTTTCAACCGAATTTACTTCCAGAGCTTTAACTTTACCTTAATTTAAACCATGCCAACGTTCACCTTATGGTTAGTATTGAACCTTTTTATGCTGTAAATATATAGAGTATTTTTGGATGCTATGAAGGTATATGATCTTACCGTCTTACCACTATCGCTACGATCTCTACATCAATCGCTAAGGAAATGTATAGTGTAATAATCAAGAAGACGGTTCGATAAAGAAAGATGAGCATGTTAAATAAAATAGAGAATCATGGAATTTACACCAATTTATATCATCAATAGTCATGATTTAGCCCCAGAGCTGAATTGATGACTATAATATAATATAATACAGTTACCTCGTCACAGCTCTGAAGTTTCTGTATATTACGGCCGTTTCGGCATCAAACTACCATCCTCAGATATATCCACCAGAATTGGCGTTCGTGTGTGTGTAAAGTTTGACGACGCCAATTCTGGTGTATATTATCTTGTGTATATCTGAGGATGTGTATACCTATCCATTTTAATGAGTCATTTTCATCCATTTATTTTCCACACAAAGATAGAAAAAAACTAAAAGAAAGTGATCATACTACAGTTAACATTTTCAGACACACATTTTTTACATACAAGCTTTAAGTAACAATAATAAAGGCTAGACAACAAATGACACTATACCATTTCAATAATCGACTACAATGAAATCAGCATTCAACAAGCTTATAAGGAATTAACACTAATGACAAAGCGATATGGCATGTTCAAAGCTGCAAAAACGAAGAGAACTGTAAAAAATACAAAGAAATTTCAATAATATAATATTTGTTATCTGTAATGCTATGAAATTAGATGTGTTTCTGTGTGTGCAGTTATGTGTATCTGTTTTCAAGTGTGAACGCAAAACTTCTGATTCTCTTCGTCATCGCCCTGTTGCGTAATACCATTGAATATATACTATAAATGGTATATAGTCAACCATTTACGATATATATTCAATGTTAATACAATCCGGGTAAAGTAACATATATAAATTCAAATTTATTTTAAAAATTGAAATCTTACTACACATTGTAGTCTGCTGTAGAACAAAGAATAATATTACATTAAATTTTGCAAGTTTGATTAAACCTAATTATGATAGTTGTTATATAGGTGGTTTCTTATAATATTAATAGAAAATTTTATGGCTGTTAAAGATATTAAATATAACACTTGATTTTCCAACTTGAATTTCTTCCAAAATTTCTCAACTTGTTGAGGAATTGTTCCTCTTGATCCAATGAGTAGTCCATATACTTCAAATTTTGATATTTTATATTTCTCTGAATAATATTCTGTATTCGCATTTAAAGTTTCTAATATCGTACGAACGGAGCCATCTCACGGTTTATTCAGGACATTTTAATAAAACTAGTAAACACGTTGCTCGAAATCGAGCAATTGCAAAGATAGTAAAGTATCTATTTAAAAACAAATAAAAGTCATCATAACTTCCGATGAGTTTAAAAGACTTTGAATCGAAAAATAAACAACAGCAATTCAATAATACAGCTGATCAAAATGTAAACAATTATGTTCTTCATAAGGATAACATGGGAGCTTTAACAGCCACTGGGACAGAGCCCAAGGGACTTTTTCAAAAATGTAAGACCAGTTTGCAAATCTACGCGACTTGCTCTTTCCAATGAGACGTCAATGGATAAAATCGGTTAAGAAATGGCGGAGGAGTTCAACCGACAAAGTTTCATGTAGCGTATTAATTATATAGATATCATTAAACACAAACCAACATCCAAAACTATACACATTTTAATACAACATAGATAATTTACACATTGACTGTTTACAATTAAAACAACATGTGTTCTTCAGGCATTTGACAGTTCTGGTTGTTTACATTTAAATGTCAAAGCAAATGTAATATTTAATTTATGACAACAGCTGGAGTTTCAAAACAATGTTTGTTTCCCATGTTAATCTTATGGAGAAATACGAAACTTTAAAGGGCCCCAGGTCCTCACTCTCTAATTATTTACCTAAAAAGAAAGTTTCCTGCACAACTTCACGTTACGCTCTTTCCAATGACACCAAAAACATGTCAATCGGTTCAGTAGTTTCGGAGGAGTAATTGTCACAAAAATCCTGCTTGCGTATTAAATAAGTATAGATTTGTTCACACTGTCAACCGTTTTATTAAAAGCTACGAGGCGTTTTAAATTAAATCTAATTCGTATCTTTCGAGCTTATCGTATTTCACAGAAAGATGCATATTTGCTGTTGGAAATTAAATCAGAGATGGGTTAGGGGGAGCGATGCGACAGCCACCACAATCTGATAGAATAATTTCATTTGGTGAGGGTGGCTTATGTCTTGCCACAGTGGCGCTGTGGTGCGTTTGCGGTCGTTATTAGAACTACCCTCGTAGGCAGGTTTGCGATTTGATTGTGTATTGTTGTTAAAAAGTTCATCGTATTCTGGGGGTTTTATTATTTCAAAACACATATTTCTGTATACTCTGACTCTCACATTGATAACCAGTATATATCTTCATAAAGGAATCTGGGCCGCCTGTTGCTAAACCCTTTTAACATAACTATTAATGACCACTAAGTTAATGTCGTTAATGTCCTCTAAGCTATGAAAATGGTAGTTTTGTTTTGAGATACTGTAACTTGTCATTTAAAACACGCTAAATGAGAGAGGTTACGAAGACAAAGTAGTAATCGTTATTGATCCTAAAACATTTAATATGATTACGAATTTTGTATTTCCACAATGTAGCTTGAGATAAGGCTGTAATCAACAAACTGACTTTGAATAACGCAAGTAAACCTCCTAACCTACTGTAAAACATTCAACTTGTATGTTTTGTGTAGTATTTAGGGTTATTTATTTTTTTATTTTTTGAGAGCACTAACCTAGAAGATTATTTTTGTTATTTTCTTTATAACTACTGCAAGCCGAACTGGTCGATGGCGATCGCGCTAAATGTCTACAGAAATTAATTCCAGGAACTTTTTGACTGTAGTAGTATAATACACTGATGTTCTTATTTAGTAGATAACGAAACTATTTTATATTGTTTACTATTTACTAAAATACTCTGTAATTATTAAGATCTAAACTCAAACTCCTGGCAAATTTAAGTCATTCACGACATATTAAATGGGAACCATTCGATTTCCGCTTGAAGTTATTGCAAACAAGGTGGAACCGTAAGGTGAATAATTTACGCCTCCGAGTCGCCGTCAATACCGAGCTTGCCGCTGTAAACACTGGGTTATGTGACTTTATGTCTTCTAGGCTTTATTTCATACACCACATCGCTTATTAATATTCATTCAATATGAGTTAAGGTGGTGCATAGACGCGGTAGTCATTTATGGTATTTTTCTTACACGAATATTTACTGGAGTTTATTTTATTTTTATTTGTTACTTTGAGTTATTATTAGTTTCTTTCGCAGATTAATGCATAGTTCAAAATTGAGCTAAAAACAATATAGCAAGCATAGTTTGTTTGTGTTTTTTCCTCAATTAGACCCCGTTTGGAAAAAAAAAGATTGCATAGTAAAAAGGAAAACTGTTCATGTTCGATAAAATATTGTGTTTGAAGATTAAAAACCCAGAACACAAGAAATAATACGTAGCTTTTCTCCAAATCGTCACAAATTAATCCATTGACTATGAAAAACTGTGTTAGATTTTTCATAAATAAAAATAATCGTAACACATAAAATTATGTTTCAGCATATTACATTTAAGTTTAGAGGTTAACTGTAAGAAAGGACCAGGAGGTCCCGAGTTCGCCTCAATAATGAAAGAAGGATTTTTATTTCCTTTCATTAAAAGCTGTATCAACAAAATCGGTTGGTATGTGTCAATGAGTAAACCTAAATTTCGAAAGTATTCAGAAAGATTGGTTTCAACTGATAAAGGGATTTAGACTCGATGACGATATCATGGCAACTATTTAAGATCCGCAAGGTGAGAACCATGGCAGAGTGCAGTTACATGGTTTTATACGGTTTTATCAGTTTATATGATTACTACCTGAACCCAGCAGACGTTGTCTTGCCTTTGACTATTTATGATTTAAGTACCGTAACGTTTAATTGTCTTATTGTATATGAAGTGCTTATAACTAAACTAAAATACGTACGACAACTAATGAAACACATATAGTACAAAGGATAACCGATTCTTTATTATTGCTCTTATATTAATGCTAGTGGATAGACAATAATTTTGGTTTTTCTATTCGGCTCAATCACGTCCTGGTTGAAGTTCGTTTGCTACGCTCACTCACCTTTAGGTTGGAGCTCGTTCGCTGCGCTCACTTGCCTTCAGGTTAGCTCGTTCGCTACGCTCACTTGCCTTCAGGTTAACTCGTTCACTACGCTAACTCACCTCCAGGTTGAAGTTCGTTCGCTATGCTCACTCACCTTTTGGTAGCAAATTAGCTGCTGTCATAAATGTAAAAGAAATAATAGTGCTGCACCCTGTTGGTAATCCTTGTAACTTTAATGCTATTGAACATCATAGAACAGAACCAACTTGTTTAATTGAAACAGCTGTTAAGATTCATTAATTCCATTTCTCATAAGGTTAACATGTGGAAACTCCAGGGCCACTGGGGCGGAGCCGATTGGACGGATCACGAAATTGATGGTGTATAAACCTATTCCATGAAATTCTACACGTATGTACCAAGTTTCGTGGCAATCGGTTCAGCGGTGTCTGAGTTTATCACTGCCAAAAATATATATATACTAGAGAACCCGTGCGGCTCAATGAGCCGCATAAACATAACATCAAGGAAAACGCTATGCTTAAATTCGAGTAATTCTAGTTACATCTTAAAGTTGTTTAAACACTTGTTAGAAACTAATTTTAAATATCTCGATTTGCGTCGTCAAGGCTCACCTACATTATTTCTGCTCTCAGTTTTAACTGATAACTCTAATGAATGGTAAATGATCTGTTACAATTCGAGTTAACATGTTGCAAAAACGTTTTTCCAGCATTGAGAATTGAAGAAAACTGTTGCCTTCCTGATAACCTGTGTAAAGTAATTTGAGTTGGGTCATTTTAAGGTTTGAGACATCCCCCTAATCAAACAAATTTCCTCTGTAGAGAATCCTGAAAAGTAAGGTGATATCAACAATTTCATGTGCTCCATTTTTTACCCACAAACTCTGAAATACTAATTGCACGGTCATAAAAATCTGCTTTGAATAGGCTAAAGCAGCAACACCATTGAAAGTTGGTTAACATATTTTAACGTGTAATCTGTCAGTCACAGTGTATGCCCCGCATCAGAACGTTCTCACGTTGTTCTGTGGAGTTAAGTTTCTCTTAATACCTGTCCCAAAGTTTTGAAAGTATGGATTCATTTGTCAAAATAGGTTCGATAACTCTTGTAGCTATAAGATTTTGATGGCAATTTTCATTTTCTCTTTTGAACAGCGTATATTATTTGCCTTTCCTGAATCATAAAAATAAACAAACTTGACCGTAACTACTCGTTGAATACATAAACACTAATTCCTTCACTTATGTTTGGTCTAATATTGCCACTGAAATTTCAATAGTAAATGAGTTTTTGAAACTTCTTATTTTTGACTTGAAATGTCTGAATTGTGTTGGTGAATTCAGTAAAAAAAACTGTGTATTAGTTTTGTCAAAGCAACCGGCATGGCAACCTAAACCTAGGAGTAACAATCCATTTTGCATTTTTTCTCAATTGAAGTAGAGCGAGTAATACAAAAGTTTACAATAAAAACATTAGGTCCGCCAAGATTTGGTATTATCTTACTACTTGAACTCATCAAAGTCAAGGCATAAATATAGTTTGTACTAAATGTTTTGAAATATCTCGATCTGTCAGTGTCAGAAGTATACATTTCTTATATGCATTCATTTGATCTGACATTAGGCAAGTTAACTTTACCACCGTGACAACACTATGTGCCACATATATTTTTTCACTTCAAAGTAAGTTGACTGCAGAACTGGCAAATATTATTCATCTCACCAAGTGAATTTGTATCTGGATGGATATCTGTTAGACCAGGCCTCTCTTTTTCTACTCTCCTCATATGCATAAGATATCTTATTATTAATTGTCTCCTCCTCCCGTTTTCAATATTTCTTCTTTGAACTTGAGGCATTTTCTGTTCTTCCAACAAAACTGATATAGTATATTTCATTACTAGGACCGAAAGTGGCATTTTCCGGAGCGCGCTCAAGTTTTTGTGTGAGGCGAAGCCGAACACAGGAAAATCCAATTTCACATGCGAGGCGAAGCCGAGTATGTGAGAGCTATTTTCACGTACGAGGCGAAGCCGAGGACGGGAATAATGGAGCAAGAGCCGGAAAATAACTTTCGGTACGAGTTATGAACGATACTTTTCATCACGACGCAAAAATACACAAACACAGAATAACAGACCTCAGTAATATTACAACTAGTTTTATTTCTAAATTATTTATTTTAAACATCAAAATAAAATCTTCTAAAAGGAAACCTTTGTATATTTCTCGATTAATCTTTTTTAAACATAAAAAAATCTAAAGGGAACCTACTTAACAATCAAAAAATTAGAAGTTTATGGTTATGTTTATTGTACAGTTTTCATTGTTGGAGACATTCACTCCTTCGTTTAAAAGTTTTTTCTGAAGTTCTTGAATCGTTGAAACGTTTGTAGTGGTCGTGTTTGTTTCATCAACTTTTCTTACTTTTCTCTGAGGACATTCTTCATCTTCTGAGTTGTTAAACACATGATCAATGTCAAAAAAATCTATTTGGCTTCCTGAATGTGTTTTTTCTACAACATTTCTGTTTGTATTCTCAGCAGCTGTTGAACTCATTGCATGCGGATTTTTAAACAGTTTTCTTGACAGTTGTAATTTTCTTCCAATGGAATTTTCCATGTAACTCTCTGCGACATTAGAGGATTTCCAACCTCCGTGTGATTTAAGGGCAAGTAAATCCCCTCCTCCCTCAACTAGCATGGTGGCTGAGGTACGCCTGAGGGCGTGTCCAGTATAGCGCTCCGGTTCGTCTAATTTAAGGTATTCTGCTACCTTTTTTGGGATTGAACTGATTGTGTGACCCCCTACATTTTGTCCACGCATTTACCCTTCCTGTAACCAATTAAAAATCGGTTACTTTTCATTTGTCTGGGGCGCAATAACAAATATTTGCGAATCAAATCACATGGTCTATATGGACAGTTGTCATTGGTTATGGTAAAACTGCGTTTAATGTGTGTTTTGCCATCGTTGAGAAACACGACAAAAAAACTGCCATTGTCTGTAATATCTTCTACTTTTAAATTTATAAGATCGTGGTTTCGACAAGCCTCCATAAATACCGAGCGTTAGGATGACTTTTGCTCAATAGCCATTCATTGTCAGGAGCGTTAACCATGAATCTTTGAATTTCGTCTTCAGTAAAAACCTTAGCTTTTGTAGGTTGATAACCCACTGATTGACGTTTAAGAAATGCTAGAGATTTGTTAAATTTTGATACATCCACATTTTCTTTTAATTTCAAACCACTCTTTATCATAGAAAATTTACTCCACAACGTTGTTGGTTTCATGCTTTTAGATTTCTCAGATAAATATACTAATAAAACTTCGTCACTTACATTCTTTGGTAAAACATTGTGTCCTTGGCACCAGTCCATAAACTTCCTGAACTCCTCATTATACCTCTCTCTCGATTTCTCTGGAAGGAGGTTTTGGTTATCTCTAAAGCTTTCTTCGATAAATCGTCCGAAATAATAGACATATTTTGGCCGCTTTTAAATACGCACTAAGCTAAAAACACAGCAAAACAAGCTTATGCCTGTTTATGTTTACATTTAGATTGTCAAACAATAAAAACAGCTGATTCAAATCATTAAATTAAACTGTAACAAAACACTAGCGCGCGTAGTGAATAAATGGAGAACTAATTGAGAGCGACGAAAGTAAATTTAGAGCGAGGGAAAATCAGCTGATCGATTTTTCCTCGCCCTAAATTAGAGCTTGGGAAACGGCTACTTTCATTGATGTCAGCTGTTATCGAAAATAGTTACTTTCGTTACGGAGTGATGAAAAACTGTTTAACTTCTTCTTAACCTACTGAAAATTACAAACATTAATATTTACTCCCTTTTTTGTAAACAGCTGTTTTTTGTTTTTAAATTTGTTCTATGTATTTCTTATGGGGAAAACCCGACCTTTGAGAAGGTCTCACGCCCTTAAGAGTAGGAGTTTTTAAATTCTAAAACCTTATTGCAAAACTACATATTGAGACGAATCTTTTGACACCTTAAACGTTAAAATTGGTCTACAAATAAGGGAGGAGTTGCGTTAACAAAAACTGCTTCACGTATTATATATATAGATATATATATATACAAACATCCTCTTTATACTTATAGATTATGGTTATATTTTAACCTTCAATGTTTATCGCCTAATATTAGGATGTTTTACTCTTTCTATTCAAAAACGCACTTTCGTCCACTGATACAAACCAAAAATGTCCTTCATACTAAAAAAAATTATACAACATCAAATATGATGGATGGGCTTTTATTATGATGAACATACTTAAATTTTAATCCAGTAACTTCAGCTATATTTTTTACAACTACTGGAAAAATTTGTTCTACGCAGACAATTTCTAACATACGGTAGATCGAACCTTACAACCAGATGAATTACCAACACAACTTTCAACACATCACAACCATACAAATAACATGCTTCTGGGGTTGTAACACTATTTCATCCTCAAGTTCAACGATGTATTTATCATGCATTACCCATTATTCTATTCCAAGTTGTCGTCGTGCACATACTGGTAACACTGAATATCGGACTTAACATTTGGATCAAAGCACACAGGTAATAATTCATGGGCAAATACACTACAGACTCCAGGGACGGCAAAGCAGCTTAGGACGTTCTGTGTTAAATGCATGACAGGCTTAATGCATGTGGGGCCGTATTGCTTTGAAACAAAACACATACACACGGTACTGTAGCGTAAATTGTAATAACTTATATGATTCTGAATTTTAAATCTATTGGCAATCTTAAAGCTAAGGAAGACGCGTTTTAAGTCGTTGCACTTAACTTAATTTTTTTCTTAATTTTAGTGTTAATCTACACTATAGAGTGTAGATACCTCTAAAAAGCAACGTAGAAAACGTTGAACGACCAATTAAAATTACCTACAAATATACAGGTCAAGTAAAAGGTGACCTGATATAAATATTTTTTTTTTGTCCTAATTTTACTAAATCTGCTCACTATTATTTATTTTGCTTATCTACAATCAATGCTTAGTTTCAATAAATGTAGACTTAACATGAGGCAAACTACAGTACCACTTAAGTAGTAAAAGTTTTGTAATAGGATACCATATCTTAAAACGATATCTTTTCTGTATATGATTGTTTTCTAATCAGTTTCTCGTATAGGTTTCTTGTTACTTATTGTCCAACAAGGAAGCTTGGAAGTGTAACCTAGAGTTTAAAGTGGATTCCAGCCCACCAGTCCGTGGTATAATGATGATACTAACACCCAACAGCAAACTACCATTTGTGTTTGGTGAGATTTGAACCCGCGGGCCGTTGGAATTGAACCACTGAACCATACCATACCATACCATACTATACCAGCCGAACCATTATTACAAAATTACTCTAAGAAGGTTTCACGTGGTTTCACCCATAACAACTGTGTGTAATACAACTGACTCTGATTCACCAACCACACACGGTAGCTTTATCATATAAAATGTTGTGCTTAATTAAGCGTTTTGCTATGCAGCTTTTTTCATAAGGTAGCAGTGAAGTGGTTTTAATTACTTTCAATACAAAGAGTAGTCACCCACTCAGTGGAATTTTACTTTGTTTGATATTGTCTGGTATTTTGCAATATTAATTTTATTCAAAAGAGGATTTTTAACCGTCTTTTGTGTTACTTGTCTCGTTTCATTGTATGCTGTGTGTATATTGTCACTGGATATTTGAGAGTGGGGCTTTTCAAAGAGGACTTTTAATTTGTTAAGTATTTTAAGCTAACGTTGTTAAGCACATTCGTCTACTTTATATGGCGATGTAAGCATTATGAAGGCAACGCTTCCAAATTGCAAGTACGAAATATTGTTGAAAGTGAATCGCATATAAAGTAGGTTCATCTCATTTAATATAGTCAGACTATCTGTTTGTATGTAATTTCATTTTCAGTAAGCAATATTTACTCTATTTAGTCAAATTTTAACACTTAGGTTTTGGCAGGCCAATTAAATATTGTTAGTAAATTTCATGGCTTGGTCTTCGTTTGTTAGACGAATATCTCTTAAAATGAGTTGCTCCTACTAGAGGATGGGAAATTCGCTAAAATTAAATACAATTATTATAAACGTAAAAATTACCAGATATGTCTTTGTCAGACCAAAGTATCCCTACGCAATCAAAAGAATCCCTATTTTAATTCCAATAAGTAAAATCTCTATCGCATACAGACTTGACTGGTTTACAGTATTTTCAAAGGGGTAGATAGAAAAGAAGGAAATGTATCAAAGTTGAAAGTGAAACATGTGGGTTTACCTGCTTTACATTGGCCCCACGATCCCTTCAATTGAATCAAAATCAAGGAGTTGTGTAATTGTAAATAAGGCAAACTCGATTGTCATCATTGTCATTCAACAAACATGCTTCCTCACATCCAACTTGTTAACTTCAAAATAGGAGACGGGTCTTATTTATTACACGTGCCTTTTTGTTATACAAGCAAAATACCCCCACCGCAGCAAATCTGCAGAGTAAGCAAATATCCATCTGCATATATATTTTTTCTTGCAGATTTCTTGAGAGAATTATGAAAAAGGAAACATGAAACAGAGCGAATTTTCGTTTAATACAAACGGTTTCAAGTAGAGAGAATTAATGAAAAATGTAAAAATGAACAAAAACCAATAAATATGAACAGTTTACAAATAGTTGAATTTTGAGAACATTGAACAAATGGTGTTTTTGAAAATGAAAAAAATCTTCAACCAAATTAACCAAATTCCCACTTTCTATTTTTAATTTTCAATGAAAACGGGGTAACAATAATTGGTCATTTTACACCGAACTTGAAATTGTTCAAACCATTCCAACCAATACTTTTGGTTTTCAAATTTTGCTAAGGCTCGAAAAGCCCAGACTCTTCTGAATATAGTGAGTTGTCATTGTACAACACACATACATCCAGAAACGGCAATAACACAATATTAGTTTTCTCAGCCGAACTACGAATAGAAGGCCTTGCATTGATTCCTGGATGCTGACAGGTTTAGTGTAATAGTCATTAGCCATTGTTTTTTAACCAATGTTAAGCACTTTTTTTCTTTTGTTTTATTTTGTTAACATCTTCAGCCTGACTTTGTGGTAGAGCTGGTTCACAGACTCATTCAAATATAACGCTGTATGTCCTTTGTCTGGCCGCAGCAAACCTGCCGACTAAGCAAATTCCCATTTGTCTTAATTGATTTTAAAATTAAATAATTTAAATAACATTAGGTTTAACGAGCAAATAGGTTTGCTGCTACAAGGAAACTAATAAAGTGTGGTTTTTAGTAAAATATTAATAGCTAAGTATAAAATAAATAAATATGGCAAGTTTGATAAAAATATATCCATACTCAAGCAAACTACAACATTTTACAACCATAAGAATAACATGGGAATTTTAAGAGAAAAAAAACAATTTGATATACTAAATTACTTGTTTTATACTCTCTCAATTTTTTCCTTGTTTCCTACATTCAGACTTTTCAGGCTTTTTCAGGACTCTCTCATTAACCGAACTCTCGTATAAAGTTTATACATTTATTTCACTCAGCTCTATTTAATACTACACAGTACTAATTACAA